>NC_045558.1:141750671-141808171 GCF_009769535.1 Thamnophis elegans
AAAAGTAAGTCCAATGATTTGAACCTTCACCTTGACGTGATGTGCCAGGGCCTCGAGGCTGTTAGGGCCTGGATGGGGGTTAACAAGCTTGTACTCAATCCGGATAAGACCGAGTGGCTGGTGTGTTTCCCTCCTACTAATTGGCCAAGTTTTCCATCTCTCAGGCTGGGGGGTCAAACAGTACGCCCCTCAGACAGGGTTCGCAACTTGGGGGTCCTCCTGGATCCACAGCTGACTTTCGAACACCACTTGTCAGCTGTGACCAGGGGGGCATTTGCCCAGGTTCGCCTGGTGCACCAGTTGCGTCCCTACCTGAACCGGGAGGCCCTCACAACAGTCACTCGCGCCCTTGTGACCTCTAGGCTGGACTACTGCAACGTGCTCTACATAGGGCAGCCCTTGAAGAGCATTCGGCGACTTCAGCTTGTCCAGAATGCGGCCGCGCGAGCGATCGTGGGTGCACCTCGGTTCACCCACGTAACACCTATCCTCCGCGAGCTGCACTGGCTGCCTATCGGTCTTCGGATACGCTTCAAGGCGCTAGTCGTCACTTATAAAGCCCTTAATGGTATTGGACCTGGGTACTTGAGAGACCGCCTGCTGCCAATTACCTCCAATAGACCGATTAGATCCCACAGATTAGGCCTCCTCCGAATTCCATCCGCCGGCCAATGCCGACTAGCGACTACCCGGAGGAGAGCCTTCTCTGTGGCTGCTCCGACCCTCTGGAACGAACTCCCCGTGGAGATTCGAACCCTCACCACCCTCCAGGCCTTCCGCAAAGCCCTTAAAACCTGGCTGTTCCGACAGGCCTGGGGCTAAAGAGCTGTTGCCCCCCTCCTCGAATGGTATGACTGTTGTGTGCTTTTAAATTATGTATTGTTATGTTCGTTTTTTTTATTCCCTGTCTGTACCCCCTTCCCTGATTTGAATTGTGAGCCGCCCTGAGTCGCCTTCGGGGAAAAGGGCGGCATATAAATGTAATAAATCCAATCCAATCCAATCTTCTATAGGCATTTATAGTTATTTGACTTACCTCCTTGCAGAGAACAGCCTGATCAGCACAAGAAAAAAAAAATCTGTTTCTGCCTCCCAGCAATTTCCCTCCTGGAGCAAACAGCAGGTTTCACTTTCAGTTTCACCAGGGGCCTCCCAATGATCAGCTGTTTCAGGATGCCGGGATTGCTATGGCCTATCCCAGCCTCCGCAAGCCCCATTTTCCCCACCAGGTTCGCCTGGTGCACCAGTTGCGCCCCTACCTGAACCGGGAGGCTCTCACAACAGTCACTCGTGCCCTTGTGACCTTTAGGCTGGAGTACTGCAACGTGCTCTACATGGGGCAGCCCTTGAAGAGCATTCGGCGACTTCAGCTAGTCCAGAATGCGGCCGCGCGAGCGATTGTGGGTGCGCCTCGCTTCACCCACGTAACACCTATCCTCCACGAGCTGCACTGGCTGCCTGTCGATCTCCGGATACGCTTCAAGGTGCTACTTGCCACCCATAAAGCCCTCCATGGTAGTGGATCTGGGTACTTGAGAGACCACCTACTGCCGATCACCTCCACACGACCTATTAGATCTCATCGATTAGGCCTCCTCCGAGTTCCATCCGCTGGTCAATGCCGACTGGCAACCACGCGGAGGGGAGCCTTCTCGGTGGTAGCTCCGACCCAATGGAACGATCTCCCCGTGGAGATTCGTACCCTCACCACCCTCCAGACCTTCCGCACAGCCCTCAGAATCTGGCTATCCCGTCAGGCCTGGGGCTAAAGATTGTAACCCGCCCGAATGGTATGAATGTTGTGTTTTAATCATGTATTGTCTTATATGTAAAAGTCTGTTTTCCCCCCTTCCTTTGCATTGTGAGCCGCCCTGAGTCCCCCCAGGGAAAAGGGCGGCATATAAATAAACCTTCTAATCTAATCTAATCTAATTTGCTGCAAGGAGGTAAATTGCTGGGAGGCAGAGGCCAAAGGGTGGGTGGGGGGAACGGTGGGTGGGTGGAGCTACATTCGGTATATAAGACGCACCCAAATTTTCACCCTCTTTTTTTGTGCGGGGAAGGTGCATCTTATACTCTGAAAAATACGGTAGTTCTTGGCTTATCGGCACAGTTGGAACCGGAATTTCCACAGCTAAGCGAGGCCTTTGAGTGGGTCACGAGTCCGATTTGACCCACCGGTTGTTAAGCCAATCGCTGCTGTTGTTAGGTGAGTCGGGTGGTCGTTAAGTGAATCCCCTCCATTGACGTTGCTTGTCGGAAGTTGGGGACTTGAGAGACCGCCTGCTGCCAATTACCTCCCAAAGACCCATTAGATCTCACAGGGTCGGCCTCCTCCGGGTCTCATCCACCAGCCAATGCCATCTGGCTATGACCCGGGGGAGGGCCTTCTCTGTAGCAGCTCCGGCCCTTTGGAACGAACTCCCTGCGGAGATTCGGACCCTCACCTCTCTCCAGTCCTTCCGGAAAGCCGTTAGGACCTGGCTGTGCCGGCAGGCCTGGGGTTGATGAGCTCCCTTCCCCTCTCGACAGGTGTGGTTGTTGGTTATTTTAAATGTCTATTTTGTATTTCTATATCCCCCTTCCCGTTGGAGTTGTTCGCCGCCCTGAGTCCCTTTTAGGGAATAGGGCGGCATATAAATAAAATCAAACTTCAAACTTCATCATGTGGGATGCTCAGAAGAGACTAGACAGCCAAATTGTCTCAAGTAGTCTAAGGTCTCCTGCTTGAGCACACGGGGTTGGACTAGAAGACCTCCAAGGTCCCTTCCAGCTCTGTTCTAATCGATTGCAAGGCCAGGGCTACCTGTATGCATCACACAAGGCTAAAACCTACAACTGCATTCGGATTCGACCGAGGGACCAAGGAAAATCAGTGCTTAATGAGGCTTGAGATATTTGCCTTGGATGTTTTCTCTCTTGGGGGGAAAAAAAATCTGTTTTCCGGGCATCCTTTTACATTGGCGAGAAAAAATGAGGTTGTTTCCCAAGTTGCCTCCTCATTTTTCCTTATCTGTAGAGATTACTCCTCCGGGAGCAGGACCCAGGTTCCCGCCGACTCCCCCTTCTCCCGGGGTGAAGGCCAGGAGGGGGCACCCACTGAGCCCCGAGGTGAGATCAAAGGAGGATGGGAGGGAGAGGGTCCCCACTCCCACTCAGAGGCCGCCCCCCAGGAGGGGCACAAACTGTCCAAGGCCAGCCCCAAAATTATTTACTTATTTCTTCCCAGCTCCAGCTGCCCGAGTACGAGCCGTCTCCTCCCCGTCCCTCCAAGCGCCGAAGGCAGCTGCGTTTCATGGACGTGGTGACTCAGATTTCCAGGGAGGATTTCCAGAAACAGATCTCGGATCCCCGCATACAGTGCCAGCCCTTGGTAGAACGTTTGATGCGGGGAGAGACACGGGGGCTCCAAATCTATTTTATTTATTGATTTGACTTGGTTTTGGTTTGTCGAGCACGCGTGAGAAAAGACGTAGGGATATATAACCATTTAAATAGGAGCCAGCCGTGGGCAGCAGCTGCCAAAAAAGCCAACACAGTTCTAGGCTGCATCAACAGAGGGATAGAATAAAGATCAGGTGAAGGGTTAATACCACTTTATAAGGCCTTGGTAAGGCGACACTTGGAATACGGCATTCAGTTTTGGTTGCCACGGTGTAGAAAAGATGTGGAGACTCTGGAAAGAGTGCAGAGAAGAGCAACAAAGAGGATTAGGGGACTGGAGGCTAAAAGATACGAAGAACGGTTGCAGGAACTGGGAATGTCTAGTTTGATGAAAAGAAAGACCAGGGGAGATATATAGTTTAGTCTCCAGTCCCCTAATCCTCTTTGTTGCTCTTCTCTGCACTCTTTCTAGAGTCTCCACATATACAATACAATACAATACAATAGCAGAGTTGGAAGGGACCTTGGAGGTCTTCTAGTCCAACCCCCTGCCTAGGCAGGAAACGCTATACCGTTTCAAAAAAAAGGCTATCCAACATCTTAAAGACTTCCAGTGTTGGGGCATTCACAAGAGGCTAAAACATAATGAAGAACGGTTGCAGGAACTGGGGATGTCTAGTTGAATAAAAAGAAGGACTAAGGGAGACATGATAACAGACTTCCAATATCTCAGGGGTTGCCACAAAGAAGAGGGAGTCAAACTATTCTCCAAGGCACCTGAGGGCAGGACAAGAAGCAATGGGTGGAAACTAATCAAGAAGAGAAGCAACTTAGAACTGAGGAGAAACTTCCTGACAGTGAGAACAATTAATCAGTGGAACAGAAGTTGCCTCCAGAAGTTGTGAATGCCCCAACACTGGAAGTCTTTAAGAAGATGTTGGATAGCCATTTCTCTGAAACAGTGTAGGGTTTCCTGCCTAGGCAGGGGGTTAGACTAGAAGACCTCCAAGGTCCCTTCCAACTCCGCTCTTGTATTATTGTAACGTATTGTAAGGTTCCAGCAGTTTCCCAGAGCCACTGAAATGCCAAAGGGAGTGAGACTTGCAAAAAAATGCCAGCTTTTATTGATGGCCACAGCAAAAGCTGGGTGACAAAACTATAAATATAAGCCTAAAAAATAATTGCACGTAAGGAAGAGCCGCCCCCTCACCCCGCAAAAGGGGCTCAGAGGATTATATACATTTTAGGCAGATAGAAACAAAGTTTATCCACTCAAGAGACCAAGATGCGTTACCAACCTGACTTTTAAAGCATCCTTTTGTTCAAATTCCTGTCTCTGTCTACCTTATCTATGGAGAATCCCTATAGCCGTGTGCCAATTGGCTTTACGAGCCAGGGAAACTCCCTAATTTGGTCCCTTTATCTATGGGGGGGGGGGGGGGCTGATATTCCCATGTAACAATTTCCTCTACTAGCTTTCAAGAATGTCCCTAGCTTTGAAGCCAAGAATAGAAGCGGGGACGCAGCGGCGAGATAACGTTTGCAGTCCAGCGCGAAGGTCACGATTTGCCACGATTAGAAAAACCACTGATTTCTGACGGCCCCCAATAATAGAAGCAGAAGCCGATAGCAAAGCCGAATTCTTAACAAAACGATTTGTAGCAGAATATCGTATCGGAAGCAAACAGCAAATGTGGGTTTAATCAGTAAGAATGACATAGTAACAGAAGCAATTCGTAATAAAAGCAAATTGATTCATATACTTCTTCAATATACGCATAGAAGCATAATAAGCAGGGATACGTTTACACGTAAGGAATGAGTACAGATAAATGGGTATAGTAGGGCAGGGACCGGGGTGAGGCTCACGGTAGACAGCTTGAGGTTGAAGCTATGGGCAGGGGGTGGTGGTGAGGATGTAACAACCGAGTCAGGTAGAGCATTCCAGGTGTTGACCCCTCTGTGGCTAAAGTCGCTATTTTCTGCAATCGAGTTTGGAGCTGTTTACTTTGAGTTTGCATTTATTGTTTGCCCGTGTAGTAGTATTGGGGTAATAGGTAGGAAGTTGTAGCAGCCAATTTTGTCTACTAAATCCAGGTTGCTTGCATTCCCCCCTGCCGAGTTTCTTCTCTCTCCTGGCAGGGAGTTTTATGATTTATTTCTTTGATATACCATGTTATTATTATTTTTTTATCAACTACTCAAGGTGGAGGAGAATGTATCTAATACTCCGCTTTTCTTCCTGTTTTTCCCCCCGCAACAATAACCCTGTGAGTTGGGCTAGGGAGAAAGGGAGAGGGATGGAGGGAAGGTGGGATAGAGAGAAGGAGGGAGGGAGGGAGGGAGGGAGGGAGGGAGGGAGAGAGAGAGAGAGAGAGAGAGAGAGAGAGAGAGAGAGAGAGAGAGAGAGAGAGAGATTTATAACCTTTTTTGGGCCCTGCCTTAGAGCTTCCTGTTCCTGGGTGAGGAATGTATACCAATTGGTTGTATACCTAAAACAAACCCCTAAACCTAATCCTAACCCTTACCTTAATGGAAATCGGCTTCCTGCCGCGGCGCCGTTTTAAAGCGCCCTTCTGTTGCCGCGCTGTTGTCGCGGCGGTGATGACGCACGATGATGACGTCGCGGCTTTAGCGACGCGCTTATGTCTCCGCGGATAAGGGCTTCGCGGTTTTGTCGTGCCACGGCTTGCAAAGATGGTTTAATGGTGGACAGGATACGTGGTTTTTGGGGGGGAGGGTCCTGGGCAAAGGAAAAAAGCACATGGGTGGGAGAGAGAGAGAAAGAGAGAGTGAGTGAGTGAGAGAGAGAGAGGGAGAGAGAGAGAGAGATTTATAACCTTTTTTGGGCCCCGCCTTAGAGCTTCCTGTTCCTGGGTAAGAAATGTATACCAATTGGTTGTCAGACTCCCATGGGACCATGCAGGGGTCATTTTGTAGTGTCTTAAGTCCCCAGCTTGGTTGAATCTTGCTGGGTGATGTAATATCCCCAGGAGCCATGTGGTGAGTTCTGTTGCTAGAGTGGTAGAGGGCAAAGCCTACCTGTGTTGAAATTTCGGGTGAGGGCTTTTGCTTATGAATAGACCTAGCTCTCTCTTTATTTCTCAAGGGTGGGCATCTGCTGTGGGCTATCGAGGAGGGCGGGGGGCTATTGAGAGGGAGTCTGTTTCCTGCCTTAAAAAAACAGGTTTCTCAATCACCTAGCTGGTTTTTGTGCCTAAGCTGGGACTAGAACTCACTGTCTCCTGGGGATTGGCTCAAAATCACCCAGTTGGCTTTCGTGCCTAAGGAGGGACTAGAACTCACGGTCCCCTGGTGATTGGCCCCAAATCCCCCAGCCAGCTTTCATGCCTAAGGGGGAATTAGAACTCACTGTCTCCTGGAAATTGGTCCAAAGTCACCCCATCGGTCTTCATGCCTAAGGCGGGACTAGAACTCCCAGTCCCTTGGTGTTTAATCCAGTCACCCAGTCGGTTTTCCTACATAAGATGGGACTACAACTCTCTGTCTCCTGGTAATTGGTCCAAAGCCTCCCCTTCAGCCTTTATGCCTAACGCGGAACTAGAATTCACCATCTCTGGTAATTGGCCCGAGATCACCTAGCCGCTTTCCTACCTAAGCCAGGACTAGAACTCCCCATCTCCTGGTGATTGGCCCATAGTCACACAATCAGCTTTCATGCCTAAGGGGGAACTAGAACTCACTGTCTCCTGATGAGCCCAAACCACCCAGCCAGCTTTCTTGCCTAGGTAGGGACTACAACTCACTGTCTCCCAGTCTTTGGTCAAAAGTTGCCTAGTCTAAACACTCAGCATCTCCTGTTGATTGGCCCATAGTCACCCAGTTGGCGTTCATGACTAAGGGCAAACTAGAATTCACTGTCTCCTGGTGAGTGGCCCAAGGCCGCCTAACTCTTTTCATGCCCAAGGCAGGACTAGAACTCACCGCCTCCCAGTTTCTCGCCTGGCGCTTTGACGAGTAGACCAAACTGGTGTACTCCACTTTGCTACGGGATCGTGGGCGCGTTCACAGCCCCCCGATATCTCATCCCTCCCCTCAATTCCCTTCTAATAATAATAATCAACTGTTTATTCCCTCCTAATAGTCAATTCTAATAATTTCCTCTTTTTCGCCGCCTTGTTTTCGTTTCTAATAAACTATCTAACAACAATGATATTGTTTATTCTTCTAATAAACAATTCCCTTCTAATAATCATCCTAATAATTTCCTTTGTTTTCTCCATGCTTTTTTTTTTCCTATTTCAGGAGAAAGTCCTCTTGCCAGCCAAGAGATTAAAGACGCCGGCGGAACTGTTGAGTAACCCAACTTATGGTAAATAAACCTCCTATATCTGTACTTCCTCCCTTCCCCGCCTCCCCTTGCGGGAGTCAAACGCTTTCGTGTCTCGCATCAGTGACCGTAAAGCCGACGGATGGCCAAGAACGCAGGCTTCCCCCCCATTCTTTAAGTCCTGTGTCTCACCAGGCTTACTACTGTTTTACTAATCGACTCGGGCCCATCTAAATCTAGAGCAAGTGGAGTCCCTTCTGCCCCGTTTCCAATCTTGGCCACTTAGGGTGACTTACTCTGGGCCTCCCATCCAAGATAATTCCATCCATCCAGCCGGCCGGCTTCTCTCCAGCCATGGAAATCCTGGAAGGGATAAAAGAGGAAGAATTGCAGCCCAGAGTTGCGGCCCCCCCTGGGTGCTCTCTGAGAGGGGCAATTGCCTTGCAGGCGTTTCATGAGCCAACTAGGGAACATCATCAGTGCTAGAAGGGAGTGTGGGAGGAGGAGGAAAAGGAGGAGGAGGAGGAGGAGGAGGAGGAGGAGGAGGAGGAGGAGGAGGAGGAGGAGGAGGAGGAGGATTGTGGGATTTTTGATGCTCTCGGAGTTTGGTGGTTTTCTTGAAGACGTTGCATGGCCCAGCTAGGGAACATCATCAGTGCTAGAAGGGAGTGTGGGAGGAGGAGGAGAAAGAGGAGGAGGACTTCATCCTCCTCCTCCTCTTCTTCCTCTTCCTCTTCTTGTTTTTCTTCTCTTCATCCTCTTCCTCCTCCTCCTCCTCCTCTTCTTCTTCTTCCTCTTCTTCTTCCTCCTCTTCTTCCTCTTCTTCCTCTTCCTTCTCTTCTTCTTCTTTCTCCTCCTTCTCCTCCTCCTTCTTTCTCCTTCTCCTCCTTTTCTTCCTTTTCTTCTTCCTCTTCCTCTTCTTCCTCTTCCTCTTCTTCCTCCTCCTCCTTCTCTTCTTCCTCCTCCTCCTTCTCTTCCTCTTCTTCTTCCTCTTCTTCTTCCTCTTCTTCCACCTCTTCTTCCTCTTCTTTCCCTTCTTCCTCCTCCTCCTCTTCTTCCTCTTCCTCTTCTTCTTCCTCCTCCTCCTCTTCCTCCTCCTCCTCTTCCTTCTCTTCTCCTTCTTCCTCCTCTTCTTCTTCCTTTTCCTCTTCTTCTTCTTCTTTCTCTTCTTCTTCCTCCTCTTCCTCCTCTTCTCCTTCCTCCTCCCCCCCCCATTGATAATGTTCCCTAGTTTGGCGCATGAAACGTCTGCCAGAAAACCATCCCAGCTCAGAGACCACCAAGGGACCCCACAATGCTCAAATTGTCCTTTTTTTAAAAAAAGGAGGTAAGAGGATGGTTCAGCCTCTTCCTGTTCGCAGCCTCAGTTAGAGGCTTTTTTTTGGGGGGGGGGGGATCTGAAACAGTGAGCCTTTTCTTTGAGTTGGCGTCTCCTTTTGCCAAATTGGGCCGGGAGGGAACAGCCCCGAGATGAACTCTTCAAAGACAGAAGAACATGTGCTGGCTCAAAGTTAGCTTTTTCAGTCCTTGGCCTGGGGTGAACAACCGTAACAAACCAAGACTGAGCTAGGATGAAATATATGTATTTGGCTTAGTGGTTAACACAACTGCTTAATATGCAATACAGCACAGGTTCGAATCCCAGCAAGGGTATGGCTAGCTGATGAGAGCTAAATAGCTTGAAATAGATCTATACTAGTCTCCCTTTATTTATTTATCAGCACAAATACAACACACACACACACACACACACACACACATATATATATTTTCAAGGTTTTTATTTTTTTTTATTACAAACTTTTACATTTTTGATGAACTAACTCTTGCCTTGGTCTTTTCTTTTACATTCTCTCCTATCCACAATCCATTTTGCATCATAATTCTGTTTCCAATTTCAGCCATTATTATTCTCTTTCCATAGTTTTTTGATCTTAAACTTATTTTCCTCTCAGTGCATAAACAATATCACTAATTTCTAACCTCTTACATCCATCGCTAAGTATGTTTCTCAAATTCGCCATTCCATTCTTTTAACATTTCATCTTCAATACAATACAATAGCAGAATTGGAAGGGACCTTGGAGGTCTTCTAGTCCAACCCCCTGCCTAGGCAGGAAACCCTATACCGTTCCAGACAAATGGCTATCCAACATCTTCTTAAAGACTTCCAGTGTTGGGGCATTCACAAGAGGCTAAAATATATGAGGAACGGTTGCAGGAAGTGGGTATGTCTAGTTTAATGAAAAGGAGGACTAGGGGAGACATGATAGCAGTCTTCCAATATCTCAGGGGTTGCCACAAAGAAGAGGGAGTCAAACTATTCTCCAAGGCACCTGAGGGCAGGACAAGAAGCAATGGGTGGGAACTAATCAAGGAGAGAAGCAATTTAGAACTGAGGAGGAATTTCCTGACAGTGAGAACAATTAATCAGTGGAACAGAAGTTGCCTCCAGAAGTTGTGAATGCCCCAACACTGGAAGTCTTTAAGAAGATGTTGGATAGCTATTTGTCTGAAGTGGTGTAGGGTTTCCTGCCTAGGCAAGGGGTTGGACTAGAAGACCTCCATGGTCCCTTCCAACTCTGCTATTGTATTGTATTACTACACCACCCATGCTGCTTTTTTTTCTTGGACAGGATGGATGCACCCCACTCTCCGGGAATTATGGGGCCGTTGCGCCAAAGTCAAGCCAATTAACTATGCCAAAGAACGACTTGAAGAAGAGGAGGAACGGAGAGCTGAGATTCCCAGCGAGCTCGAGGTAACAATTCGGACGCAAACATTTCCCAGCCACTGACAGATGTGGTGACGCTGTCAGCAATGTCGCTCAATTTCGACAACCTGAAGATGAGTGGATTTCAATTCCCAGAATTCCCCTTGCTCTATTCTATTCTATTCTATTCCATTCCATTCCATATTCTATTCTATTCCATTCCATATTCTATTCTATTCTATTCTATATTCTATAGTCTATAGTCTATATTCTATTCTATTCTATTCTATTCCATTCCATTCCATTCCCTATTCTATTCTATTCCATATTCTATTCTATTCTATTCCATTCTATATTCTATTCTATTCTATTCCATTCCATATTCTATTCTATTCTATATTCTGTTCTGTTCTGTTCCATTCCCTATTCTATTCTATTCTATTCCATTCTATTCCATATTCTATTCTATTCTATTCTATTCTATTCTATTCCATTCTATATTCTATTCTATTCTATTCTATTCTATTCTATTCTGTTCCGTTCCATTCCCTATTCTATTCTATTCCATATTCTATTCTATTCTATTCTATTCCATTCTATATTCTATTCTATTCCATTCCATATTCTATTCTATTCTATATTCTGTTCTGTTCTGTTCTGTTCCGTTCCATTCCCTATTCTATTCTATTCTATTCCATTCTATTCCATATTCTATTCTATTCTATTCTATTCCATTCTATATTCTATTCTATTCTGTTCTGTTCCGTTCCATTCCCTATTCTATTCTATTCCATTCCATTCTATTCCATTCCATATTCTATTCTATTCTATTCCATTCTATATTCTATTCTATTCTATTCCGTTCCATTCCCTATTCTATTCTATTCCATTCCATATTCTATTCTATTCTATTCTATTCTATTCCATTCCATTCCATATATTCTATTCTATTCCATTCCATATTCTATTCTATTCTATTCCATTCTATATTCTGTTCTGTTCTGTTCCGTTCCATTCCCTTTTCTATTCTATTCTATTCTATTCCATATTCTATTCTATTCTATTCTATTCCATTCTATTCCATTCTATATTCTATTCTGTTCTGTTCTGTTCCGTTCCATTCCCTATTCTATTCTATTCCATTCCATATTCTATTCTATTCCATTCCATTCCATTCCATTCTATATTTTATTCTGTTCCGTTCCATTCTGTTCCATTCCATATTCTATTCTATTCTATTCTATTCTATTCTATTCTATTCTATTCTACTCTATTTTCTATTCCATTCCATTCTTACTTGTCCCCATGTCTGAGATGGGGAATGCTCAAATGGCAAAGTGATTTTATGTACACTGAGAGCTTACGCACCGAAGACAAATTCCTTGTGTCTCCAATCACACTTGGCCAATAAAGGATTCTATTCTATTTTAACCTCTTCGGTCCTTTGCGTCTTTGGTTCACAATTCATGGTGTTTGGTGTTCTCTCTTTCCTCCTGCAGGAGCTGAGGGCGGCTGAGGAACCGAGCGGGCCTCCGGTGGGCTCCTCAGGTGAGTCCTGAGTTCTCTACAGCAGGGGTCTCCAACCTTGGCAACTTCAAGACTGGTGGACTTCAACTCCCAGAATTCCTCAGCCAGCCACGTAGGGTAACTTTCTTAATAGACGGAGGGTATGCAGGAAGCGTAATATGACTTCGGCAAAGTGAAAAAAAGGAGCTGGCTGGGGAATTCTGGGGGTTGAAGGCCACCAGTCTTAAATCAGGGGTCTCCAACCTTGGTTACTTTAAGACTTGTGGACTTAAACTCCCAGAATTCCTCAGCCAGCCATGTAGGGTAACTTTCTTAATAGACGGTGGGTATGCAGGAAGCGTAATATGACTTCGGCAAAGTGAAAAAAAGGAGCTGGCTGGGGAATTCTGGGGGTTGAAGTCCACCAGTCTTAAATCAGGGGTCTCCAACCTTGGTCACTTTAAGACTGGTGGACTTCAACTTCCAGAATTCCTCAGCCAGCCACGTAGGGTAACTTTCTTAATAGACGGAGGGTATGCAGGAAGCGTAATATGACTTCGGCAGAGTGAAAAAAAGGAGCTGGCTGGGGAATTCTGGGGGTTGAAGTCCACCAGTCTTAAATCAGGGGTCTCCAACCTTGGTCACTTTAAGACTGGTGGACTTCAACTCCCAGAATTCCACAGCCAGCCACATAGGGTAACTTTCTTAATAGACGGAGGGTATGCAGGAAGCATAATATGACTTCGGCAGAGTGAAAAAAAGGAGCTGGCTGGGGAATTCTGGGGGTTGAAGTCCACCAGTCTTAAATCAGGGGTCTCCAACCTTGGTTACTTTAAGACTGGTGGACTTCAACTCCCAGAATTCCTCAGCCAGCCATGTAGGGTAACTTTCTTAATAGACGGAGGGTATGCAGGAAGCATAATATGACTTCGGCAGAATGAAAAAAAGGAGCTGGCTGGGGAATTCTGGGGGTTGAAGGCCACCAGTCTTAAATCAGGGGTCTCCAACCTTGGTTACTTTAAGACTTGTGGACTTCAACTCCCAGAATTCCTCAGCCAGCCATGTAGGGTAACTTTCTTAATAGACGGTGGGTATGCAGGAAGCGTAATATGACTTCGGCAAAGTGAAAAAAAGGAGCTGGCTGGGGAATTCTGGGGGTTGAAGTCCACCAGTCTTAAATCAGGGGTCTCCAACCTTGGTCACTTTAAGACTGGTGGACTTCAACTTCCAGAATTCCTCAGCCAGCCACGTAGGGTAACTTTCTTAATAGACGGAGGGTATGCAGGAAGCGTAATATGACTTCGGCAGAGTGAAAAAAAGGAGCTGGCTGGGGAATTCTGGGGGTTGAAGTCCACCAGTCTTAAATCAGGGGTCTCCAACCTTGGTCACTTTAAGACTGGTGGACTTCAACTCCCAGAATTCCACAGCCAGCCACATAGGGTAACTTTCTTAATAGACGGAGGGTATGCAGGAAGCGTAATATGACTTCGGCAGAGTGAAAAAAAGGAGCTGGCTGGGGAATTCTGGGGGTTGAAGGCCACCAGTCTTAAATCAGGGGTCTCCAACCTTGGTCACTTTAAGACTGGTGGACTTCAACTCCCAGAATTCCACAGCCAGCCACATAGGGTAACTTTCTTAATAGACGGAGGGTATGCAGGAAGCATAATATGACTTCGGCAGAATGAAAAAAAGGAGCTGGCTGGGGAATTCTGGGGGTTGAAGGCCACCAGTCTTAAATCAGGGGTCTCCAACCTTGGTTACTTTAAGACTTGTGGACTTCAACTCCCAGAATTCCTCAGCCAGCCATGTAGGGTAACTTTCTTAATAGACGGTGGGTATGCAGGAAGCGTAATATGACTTCGGCAAAGTGAAAAAAAGGAGCTGGCTGGGGAATTCTGGGGGTTGAAGTCCACAAGACTTCAAGTGGCCAAGGTTGGAGACCCTGTGCTCCAGAGAGTCTCAGGTACGGAGCTCATCCCTTCTCCTTCATCTGCTCCAAAAGAGGAAATGTGGAGCTTTTTTTGACGGAGTCTTGGTCTTCCTTGCAGAAATATCCCTCGAGACGACCGAGGAAGAAGCTCGCCCAGGTTTGAAGACACCTGAAGAGAGGTAAAAGTTCCCTGTCTGCCCTTGTTGGAAGAAATGTCCCCCCTGGGTTCAGTTCCAAGTGGGGGGAAAAGGCACTGGGAACATGGAGGCTGCTTGGAAAGATGGCTTAAGGGTGGACAGGATCCCACGGCTTGAGCTCCTGAAGAGAAAAGGAGGAAATCACATGCTTCCAGATGTTGGGTGAAGAAGAAAAGAGAGGAAAAGGGGGGCTGAAAGTTCCTGAGTTTTTTTTATACTCTCTGTTCGGCCCCACCTCTCTGTTTCCTGTTCCTGTGTAAGAAATGTATTCTGATTGGTTGCCATACTGCCAGGGGCGTGTGTGTATGTGTGTGTGTGTCTTAGCTAACTTTGCAGGTCGTGTGTCTTTTGAGTCCCAAGCTTGGTTGAGTTCCCAGATGCCATGTGTTGAGTTTCCGTGGAAGGCTAATCCTACCTTTGTTATGTATAGTAGACTAGCTCTGGGGGGGGGGCTAATGGCGCCTTGACAAAGGTGGGGGGGCTACTAAGAGTGAGCATGTCTTAGCTAACTTTGCAGGTCGTATGTCTTTTGAGTCCCAAGCTCGGTTGAGTTCCCAGATGCCATGTGTCGAGTTTCTGTGGAAGGCTTTGTTATGTATAGTAGACTAGCTCTGAGGGACCCTAATGGCGCCTTGACAAAGGTGGGGCCTATTAAGAGTGAGCATGTCTTAGCTAACTTTGCAGGTCGTGTGTCTTTTGAGTCCCAAGCTCGATTGAGTTCCCAGATGCCACGTGTCGAGTTTCTGTGGAAGGCTAATCCCACCTTTGTTATGTATATCAGACTAGCTCTGCGGGGGGACCCTAATGGCGCCTTGACAAAGGTGGGGCCTATTAAGAGTGAGCATGTCTTAGCTAACTTTGCAGGTCGTGTGCTTTTTGAGTCCCAAGCTCGATTGAGTTCCCAGATGCCATGTGTCGAGTTTCCATGGAAGGCTAATCCTACCTTTGTTATGTATAGTAGACTAGCTCTGCGGGGGGGGGGGGCTAATGGCGTCTTGACAAAGGTGGTGGCCTATTAAGAGTGAGCATGTCTTAGCTAACTTTGCAGGTCGTGTGTCTTTTGAGTCCCAAGCTCGGTTGAGTTCCCAGATGCCACGTGTCGAGTTTCCGTGGAAGGCTAATCCCACCTTTGTTATGTATAGTAGACTAGCTCTGTGCGGGGGGGGGCCCTAATGGCGCCTTGACAAAAGTGGGGGGCTATTAAGAGTGAGCCTGTCTCCTGCCTAAAAACATGTTTCTCCATTTCTGGTCCAGGGAAATAGAATATTCCGCCTTTTCAATATTTCATTTTGACAGGAGAGGGGTGGGTGCTAACTTCCCACAACCCTCCCCTCCAAGAAATGGGGCCTCTAGGGACTGGGGGAGCAAACATTCTTGGCATCGTCTTTTTTTGGGGGGTCACCACGTTACAAAAAAAAAGATGTTGAGACTTTGCGGGGGGGAAGTGCAGAGGAGAGCAATTAAGAGGATCAAAGGCCTGAAGACTAAGAACATATGAAGAACGGTTGCAGGATTCGGGTTCGGCCAGTCTAGAGAAAAGATGGAATGGGGGGGCGGGCGGGGATAGCAGTCTTGCAATATTTGAGGGGCTGCCCCCAAAGAAGAGGGTGGCCCAACTTATCTTTTAAATCAACTAAAGTGTCAGAATATTCATGAACTGGAATAGGACATAGCAACTGGTCAGCCATTGGGAACTAATTTGGTGGTTTGGAGCCTGGGCGTGGCTTAACTTTGGAGCTCCGAGTCTGTGCAAGAGAACTGATCTCTCTCTACCCCGTTGGAAGAATCTGCTGTTGGCATTGTGCATTCATTCCCGTGTTATTCTGCATGTAAAGAAGTGAAGGAATCCTGCATGAATCCGTTATTTCCGGATTGGATTTTTCTGCCCCAAACTCTGTCCCAAAGGCAGGAGAAGACGACGCAATGGATGGGAACTAATCAAGGAGGGAAGCACCCTGGAATTAAGGAGGATTTTCCCAACAATTAAAACAATTAGCCAGGGGAACAGCTTGCCACCAGAAGTTCTGAAGGCTCCATCACTGGAAATTGTCTGAGATTGGAGCGTTGAATGTCTGGAATGAGCCAGGGTCTCCTGCTTGAGCAGGGGGGCTGGACTAGAAGACCTCCAAGGTCCCTTCCAGCTCCAGGTTGATTGATCGACCCTTCCCTCCCTAAACAGGGTTCTCCTCGAACCGGAAAGCGGGATCTTGCCCGTGGTGCCCGAACTCCCCGAAATCAGTTTCGAATTGCCGCTGGAGAAGGAGGTGATCACTTTGGGCTACGTCCGCAGGTAAGGGGGCCCCCCTCCCGGCCCCCACTTCTAAAAGCGGGATACCCCCCCCCCCACGCTTTGCTGAAAATAGTTTAACCCACCCCATTCTTCTTTTAAGGGTTTCAAAAGAGCCATTTCTTCTAAAAATGGGAAAAAAGAGCTTTTCTCAAGAGGAAGCTGTGAAGGAAGGGGTGGGAGAGAGGATTTAATGGAGGAATTCTTTCTCCTTCTTCCCTCCCTCCCACCCTTCACCTTCCTCCCTTCTTCCCTTCCTCCTCATTGCTATCTTCTCCCTTCCTTTCTTTCTTCCTGCTCTTCCTGCTCTTCATTCCTTCCTTCCTCCTTTTTTCTCATTCCCACCTCCTTCCTTCCCTCCCTCCTCCCTTCTTCTTTTCGTCCTTCTCATTCCTATCTCCTCCCTTCTTTCGGTCTCTTCCTTCCTTCTATTCATTCCCCCTTCCTTCTTCCTTCCTTTTCATTCCCCCTTTCTTTCCTTCTCTTCCTTCTTCCCTTCTCTTTCCCTTCCTTCTCATTCCCACCTCCTTCCTTCTTCTTTCCTTCCTTCTCATTCCTATCTCCTCCCTTCCTGCCTTCTTCCCTTCTCTTCCTTCCTTCTATTCATTCCCCCTTCCTTCTTCCTTCCTTTTCATTCCCCCTTTCTTTCCTTCTCTTCCTTCTTCCCTTCTTTCCCTTCCTTCTCATTCCCACCTCCTTCCTTCTTCTTTCCTTCCTTCTCATTCCTATCTCCTTCCTTCCTGCTTTCTTTCCTTCTCTTCCTTCCTTCCTTCTATTCATTCCCTTCCTTCCTTCTTTCCTCCTGCATTCCTCTTTTCCTTCTATCTTCCTCCTCCCTTCTTCTCATCCATCCTTCCTCTCTCCATCCCTCCCCCTCCTCCCCTTCCTTCCTTTTCCTTCCTTTTTTCCCTTCCCTCTATCTTCCTTTCTTCCCTTGTTTTCCTTCCTTCCTCTTTAGGTTCCCTCTCTACCTTCTTTCCTCCCTCCCTCCCTCCTTCTCCTTCCTTCCCTTTTCTTTCCTCTTTTCCTCCCTCCCTCCCTCTCTCCTCCTTCCTCCCTCATTCTTCCTTTTTTTTCTTTCTTTCCTCTCTCTTTCTCTTTCCTTTCCTCCTCCTCCTCCTCCTCCTCCTCCTCCTCCCCTCCTGTCCCAAGGCCCAAAACCCCCTGCGGCCCGAGGGAAACTTCAAATATCTGCTTTGACTTCTTCCTGGCAGGTTGGTGGCAGCCAAACTGGAAGAGGTGGAAGAGGTGGATTTCGACCAGCTGGTGCCCCTCACGGCGTCCCGAGCCGTGGCCAGCCGGTTTTTCTACCTGTGCTTGGGTGCGTGTTTCTTTTTTTATTATTATTATTGAAAATTTTAGAAAAAAAAAAACTTTTACAAATGTTTACCTCCCCCCCACCATGCCCTCCTCACCCGAACCCCACCACCCCCCAACCTTCCCCCCACCCACCCCGACTTCCCAGAACCAATACAGGGTATAAATCTTTAACGAAGATATTCTAAAAAAAACAAACCTTAAAAAAAACTTAGTATCATCTTTCATTTGAGCTTTAACTCCTCTTTGCTAGGCTAACTCTAAACAGATTATATCATTCCTTGTTTCTTCAGTCATAAACTCTCTGGAATTTCTTAGTCCCGTATTTATTTTGAGTATAGTCAATCCATCTTCTCCACTCCAATTTATATCTCTCGTCGGAGTGGTCCTTGAGATATGCTGATATTTTAGCCATCTCTGCTAGGTTTGTTAGTTTTAATGTCCATTCTTGAATAGTAGGCAAGTCTTCCTTCTTCCAGTATTGCGCCACCAACAGTCTTGCTGCCGTTATTAAATGCAAAATCAAGTTAGTCTCTATACAGTCAAGGGTGCATGTTTCTTAGGCCCCCATCATTCCTCGTTTCCCCTCATTTATGTGTTGCTTCTGCTCTTTCCTTCCCCCCCCCACTTTGTGAGTTGCAAGAAAACAAACCTCTAGGCCAGGGGGTCAGCAACCTTAAACACTCAGAGCCACAAAGGTCCTAATCGGAAGCCCCCCCATTCAATTCTGGAGCCGACCGGAAGTCTGCTTCCCACACCATAGAGTCTTCTCCTAGCACAGCATCCTCTACCTGTCCTAATTGAAAGTCCTATCAATTCTGGAGCCGACCGGAAGTCTGGTTCCCACACCATAGTCTTCTCCTAGCACACCATCCTCTACCTGTCCTAATTGAAAGTCCTATCAATTGTGGAGCCGACCGGAAGTCTGGTTCCCACACCATAGAGTCTTCTCCTAGCATAGAGTCCTCTACCTGTCCTAATTGAAAGTCCTATCAATTCTGGAGCCGACCGGAAGTCTGGTTCCCACACCATAGAGTCTTCTCCTAGCACACCATCCTCTACCTGTCCTAATTGAAAGTCCTATCAATTGTGGAGCCGACCGGAAGTCTGGTTCCCACACCATAGAGTCTTCTCCTAGCACAGCGTCCTCTACCTGTCCTAATTGAAAGTCCTATCAATTCTGGAGCCGACCGGAAGTCTGGTTCCCACACCATAGAGTCTTCTCCTAGCACAGCGTCCTCTACCTGCCCTAATTGAAAGTCCTATCAATTCTGGAGCCGACCGGAAGTCTGGTTCCCACACCATAGAGTCTTCTCCTAGCACAGCGTCCTCTACCTGCCCTAATTGAAAGTCCTATCAATTCTGGAGCCGACCGGAAGTCTGGTTCCCACACCATAGAGTTTTCTCCTAGCACAGCGTCCTCTACCTGTCCTAATTGAAAGTCCTATCAATTCTGGAGCTGACCGGAAGTCTGGTTCCCACACCATAGAGTCTTCTCCTAGCACAGCATCCTCTACCTGTCCTAATTGAAAGTCCTATCAATTCTGGAGCTGATCGGAAGTCTGGTTCCCACACCATAGTCTTCTCCTAGCACAGCGTCCTCTTCCTGTCCTAACTGAAAGTCCTATCAATTCTGGAGCCGACTGGAAGTCTGGTTCCCACACCATAGAGTCTTCTCCTAGCACAGCATCCTCTTCCTGTCCTAACTGAAAGTCCTATCAATTGTGGAGCTGACCAGAAGTCTGGTTCCCACACCATAGAGTCTTCTCCTAGCACAGCATCCTCTACCTGTCCTAATTGAAAGTCCTATATATTCTGGAGCTGACCGGAAGTCTGGTTCCCACACCATAGAGTCTTCTCCTAGCACAGCATCCTCTACCTGTCCTAATTGAAAGTCCTATATATTCTGGAGCTGACCGGAAGTCTGGTTCCCACACCATAGAGTCTTCTCCTACCACAGCATCCTCTACCTGTCCTAATTGAAAGTCCTATCAATTCTGGAGCCGACCGGAAGTCTGGTTCCCACACCATAGAGTAAAAGGGAGCCACAGCAGATGGATGAAAGAGCCACATGAGGCTCCGGAGCCGCAGATTGCTGACCCCTGCCCTAGTCCCATTTGAGGTTCCTGGGTCCTGTTATGTAGTACGCGGGCTGGGAAGTGAGAAAAATAGGATCACATTTTCTCATTGTCATCACCGCAAACGCCGGCCGGGCTTTTTGCTCTGATGTGAACACATGAAAAATATTTAAAACACAGGCAGTCCCCGACTTATGACCCTATTTAAGCTCAGGATGACGGATGTAAAATTGTACTGTTCGTTAAGGGGGACACGTAACCGTGTCTGGTTTTTATAGCAGTTAAGAAGATCGCTGCGGTCCTTAAGTGAAGGACTTGAGGTTGTTAAGCAAACATGGCCGTTACGAAGTCAACCCATGTTACCCAACGGGCATTTTGCATTGGAAACCAAAATAAACCCCTTTCTCCTGTGCGCCGCTTGGAGGATCCAAGCACGGTTTAACTTTTGTCCATTAACCATTGAGATGGAGTTTAAAAAGTCTTGGGCCACGCCCCCTCTAGCTGGTAGAGCCCAGTTTTTAACTCAGTCCAGCCCTGGAAAGACGTAAATAATTTCCCACTAGGCAAACGGGATTTAAAATCTATATTCTTCATTTTATTTTATGTTCCTTTCAATGATAATGGATTTATGATAATGGATTTGTTTGTTTATTGGATTTATATGCCGCCCTTCTCCCAAGGGACTCAGGGCGGCGTACAACATTAAAAAACAACAACACATATTACAAATGTTAAAGAGGAAATTAAATAAATATAGTAACCCTGGGGAGGACTGTTTGTAACTTCGAACAGCCCGTCGTTAAGCCGAGGACTGTATCCTCCATACAGCGTCTTTCCCTCCCTCTAGTTCTTGCCGCAGGTCAGATCCTGAGCTTGGAACAAAAGGAGGCTTACGGACAGATCATCATTAAGCCAGGAGCGTGTTTCCCCCACAGCTAAGCCGATTCCGCTCCGCGATTCTGACGTCCCTTCACCCGCACTCCGCTCCCGAAACAGCGGCCTCCTTGGTGAAGATTCAGGCTTGGAGGGAAGACCCCATTTGGTGGTTCAGGTGAAGTTTTCTGGATTAAACCAATGTTATTATTTCCAGGTCCTGGTTCATTGCCTTTCCCTGCTTTTTAAAAAAATAAATAAATAAACCTGTTGAATTTTAATCCGCAAGGGGAGATGGATCGTTTTTGACTTTCTAGGATAGATTTGTTGGGACAGAAATGTCCAGTTCCAAGGGGGAAGAAAGATAGTGGAAACACGGAGGCTGCTTGCAAAGATGGTTTAATGGTGGACAGGATACGTGGTTTTTTGGGGGGAGGGTCTTGGGCAAAGGAAAAAAGCACATGGGTGAGAGAGGGGGAGAGAGATGGATGGATGGATGGATGGAGAGGGAGAGGGAGAGGGAGAGAGAGAGAGAGAGAGAGAGAGAGAGAGAGAGAGAGAGAGAGAGAGAGAGAGAGAGATTTATAACCTTTTTTGGGCCCCGCCTTAGAGCTTCCTGTTCCTGGGTAAGAAATGTATACCAATTGGTTGTCAGACTCCCATGGGGCCATGCAGGGGTCACTTTGTAGTGTCTTAAGTCCCCAGCTTGGTTGAATCTTGCTGGGTGATGTAATCTCCCCAGGTGCCATGTGGTGAGTTCTGTTGCTAGAGGGGTAGAGGGCAAATCCTACCTGTGTTGAAATCTTGGGTGAGGGCTTTTGCTTATGAATAGACCTAGCTCTCTCTTTATTTCTCAAGTGTGGGCATCTGCTGTGGGCTATTGAGGAGGGCGGGGGCTATTGAGAGTGAGTCTGTTTCCTGCCTAAAAAAAACAAGTTTCTCCATTTCTCATCCAGGGAAATTGAATATTCTGCCTTTTTTAATGTTTCCTAGAATAGTTCATTCTTCTAGGAGTGGATGCTTAAATTCCTACAGGTTGCTTTAAATATACAGTATATCCGTGTAAGTGAGATTGACAAAATAACTTTATAAAAGCGCTAGCTTAGAAACCAGGAGATGGTGAGTTCTAGACCCATCTGAAGTGTAAAAGGCGGTTGGATGACTTTGGGCAAATCACCAGGAGGGGGTGAGTTGTAGTCCCATCTCAGATATGAAAGATGGGCTTGGTGACTTACAGCCAGTCACCAGGAGACAGTGAGTTCTACTCCCGCCTTAAGCATGAAAGCAACTAGGTGGCTTATGACCAATCACCAGGAGACAGTGAGTTCTAGTTCCACATTAAGCATGAAAGCAACTAGTTGACTTATGGCCAATCACCAGGAGACTGTGAGTTCTAGTTCCGCCTTAAGCATGAAAGAGACTAGTTGAATAATGACCAATCACCAGGAGACAGTGAGTTCTAGTTCCACATTAAGCATGAAAGCGACTAGGTGACTTATGACCAATCACCAGGAGACAGTGAGTTCTAGTTCCACATTAAGCATGAAAGGACTAGGTGACTTATGACCAATCACCAGGAGACTGTGAGTTCTAGTTCCGCCTTAAGCATGAAAGCAACTAGGTGACTTATGACCAATCACCAGGAGACAGTGAGTTCTAGTTCCACATTAAGCATGAAAGCAACTAGGTGACTTATGACCAATCACCAGGAGACAGTGAGTTCTAGTTCCACCTTAAGCATGAAAGAGATTAGGTGAATAATGACCACACCAGGAGACAGTGAGTTCTAGTCCCGCCTTAAGCATGAAAGCCAGTTTGGGTGACTTTGGGCCGATCACCAGGAGACCTCGAGTTCTAATCACACCTGAGGTATAAAAACTGCCTGGGTGACTTAAGGTCAGTTCGTGCCTCGCCGCCCAACCCACCTCACAGGATTGTTGTTGTGGGGAAAACAGGAGGAGGAGGAAATAGGCAGGTGAGCCATCTTGCATTATTTACAAAGGAATAAATCAACGTGAGATAAAAATCAAATATAAACACATAATCGTCTGGGCTCTTGTTAGCGTTTATGGCAGCCACCAAAGTAAGCTGATTGTCTGTTTCTTCATAGATTTTCCTCTCACACATCATGCTAGCACCATTTCTCTTACGTCTGTATATATATAAAAGTGAAATACCACTCATGCATCATCACGAAATCTCCAGAATCGTAAAGCCTACAAATTTGAAATTTGGCATGTATGTTCCTCTTGGCTTCTAGATGCTCGCTAAGAAAGGATTTTTCGAAATGACCATCAGATCATTAGTATGTCTTATACAGTAATTAACACGCTCTGATGCTAAGGAGTTAAAGACATTCTACTCTCCCTCCCCACCTGAAAAGAACTCTGTTCCAACTGCCAGTTGCCTCACATTCCGTTACCTCAGTTCAAACTGGCAGACGCTCCACTCCTTCACTTAGGAGCGGTCTGGGGCTCCTTACAGTACTAAATGTCGGTACCTCACCAAAATCTCTACGCCTTCCATCTATGGAATCGCTTCCGGATTCAAGGTGGCGGGAGCGACGTTCCCTTATGTGTTTCAGTCACCGACCACCACTGAGCCAACGGACTGAACCATATTTCTCCTGCATTGCCCAATCATATAGTTTCGTCGCACGGGTATCCAGCTAGTAGGCAATATGGCTGCCTTTCCACTCACTTTTTCATCTGGCCAGACGGTTCTGCTGTGTGTGTGTGTGTGTGAATAAAAGGGAATTATGTAGGCTAGGGATCGTAACAAACAATTTAATTGATTTCATTTTATTATAAGGTACTGCATACAGTATACTTTTAATCTTCTGTTCCAAGAAAAGACCAAACCAGAAAGTTTAAAAATCTTAAATACGAACGACGGAGGAAGAGTACCGTTGCTTTGTGGCAGAAATCCAACTGGGGGGAAAAAACTACGTAGAGAAACCACATTCAGCGGAAAAAAAAGGAGAAGAACCTCTCGTTCAAGAACCGTGAACTTTGTGCACACAAAATCTGGCCCCTTGCGAAACCACAACATGGGGCCAGTCCAGGAAAGCTTCCCCGGAGCCATCCCGAAAGCCAAACAACGGCAAAATTCTCAGCATTTTTTTTTTTTTTGGCAACAGGCAAAAAATTAATAAGAACAGTTGTGATCACCGTGGAGGAAAAAAGACCGTGGTGGAAGAACTCCTCGGTTGCGCGCCAAGACACAAGTTTGTGGAGCTGCGTTCTTGCAATAGGGTGCGAATGCCCCGCTAACGCTGGCACAGAACGATCAAGCCGGCATCTCAACCGCAGCAAGAATCACTCATTTGTTTTGGCTTCGGCAGATGACACCGAGATTACAAATTGTGTTGCGGTTGTGTTGACAAACTCGGCACATTTTTTTTTTTTTTTGGCCTTCCTGGAAATGGACAAATGAGACACAAATGTTTCTGCATTTCTGCCATTTCCCATTTGGCTAACGTGCCCGTTTCGAAGCCTCGGGGTGTTTGAAAAAGCTAATTTCCTCGCAAGTAAAAAAATATCTAATTAGATATTTTTAAAAAATCTAGTTAGATATAAAAATGTCGCACTGCAAATCTCGCTGCGTGGATCACAAAACGTGTGCCTTAAGAGTGGCGCGATCGTTGGAGGGAAAACGGCGAAGGAAATCCAGATATTTCAAATCCCGTTAAGCAGCATTGAGCGAACGTTGCAAACAACTTCGAGTTATCGAGCGGGATTTTCAGCAGACAAAAACGCCTTTGTTGGGTTGGGGGGGGGGGAGAAAGGAGGAGAGAAAGAAAGGCAGGAAAAAGAAAGCTTAACTGTGAAAAAAAGATGAAACAATACTGAAATCAAAGCAGCACAAACCACGCCCGGATTTTTGTGTTGTGGATCGGGAGTGAGGTCCAAAGATGAAGATGCAAAAAAACCCTCCCGCGTGGTGCTTTGTATAACGGCCGGTTTCGAAAGTCCTCAAAAGTTTGGACGACAGCGCCCCTTCCTGGCTGTTTTAAGCGGAGCTGATGGCCGCGTGGATTGACGTGCCGACTTCTGGAGGGTGTGCCAGGACGGCTGTCTGAAACTCGGTGGGGCAACGGGCGGAGAGATTGCCCAGCAACATAAGGAGGAGGCTCCTGGCTTCTGCGGAGACCGAAAGAAAGGGAAGTTGGCAAGGTCGCAGTGCCCAGCTGGCACAGTTTCCTCCTCGCCTCACCAGTTAAGAAGAAAGTGAGGCAGATTTTTTAAAATCCCGATTACAGGAAGTCCTCGACTTACAACCACAATGGCGTCCCAAATTCCTATGGCTAAGCGGGACATCCGTTAAGTAAATTTTACTTCCCCCGTTTTATAACCTTTCTTGCCACCGTTGTTGAGTGAATCCCCGCCGTTGTTACGTTAGGGATCCGGCTGTTAAGCGAACCTGGCTTCCCTATCAAGTTGGCTTTTGTCAGAAGGTCGCAAAAAGGAATCATGCGACCACCCACCCTCCCCAGGATGCTGTGACCGCCATAACTACGGATCAGTTGTCATATTCAAGAATCAATAGCAATAGCAGTAGACTTATATACCGCTTCATAGGGCTTTCAGCCCTCTCTAAGCGGTTTACAGAGAGTCAGCATATTGCCCCCAACAATCTGGGTCCTCATTTTACCCACCTCGGAAGGATGGAAGGCTGAGTCAACCCTGAGCCGGTGAGATTTGAACCGCTGAACTGCTGATCTAGCAGTAGCCTGCAGTGCTGCATTTAACCACTGCGCCACCAAGAAGCGTTTGAATTTTGATCACCTAACTGTGAGGATGCTGCTACGTTTTTTTAAGTATGAAAACGGAACCTAAGTCGCTTTATTTTTCCGGTGGCGTCACAACTTCAAACGGTCCCTAAATGGACTGTCGTAAGTCGGGGACTCCCTGTATGTTTTCCTCCCTCTTAGCAAAAAAGAGAGATTACTCGCCTTCCGGAGCTTGTCGGGAGGGAGAACTGTGTTTGTCTATATAGGCTAAGGGTCTCCCAACTTTAAGACTGGTGGACTTCAACTCCCAGAATCCCCCAGCCCAGCCTTAACAGCTGAACCGCTGCGGAGGTTTCACTTAACGACCGTGGCATGAAAAAGGTCATGAAACGGCAGGAAAATCCACGTAATGTTTTACTTAGCAACAAAAAGTTGGAGTCTCAATTACAGCCGTACTACCTGAAACCAGTGTTGGGTTCCGCCCGGTACGTCCGTACCGGTAGTAGCCGGGAACAGCAGCCACCGTCCTGGTACAATGGCTCGTTTGGCCCGCCCGCATTCCATACCTGTTTTTAAAGCAACTGGCCAATTGCGCATGCGAGGACAGCGTTTGGTGCCTGGGCGGCCACTATCAAGCAGCTGGGTGTTGCAGGGGCGGAGTGTGCATGCGCGGGCAGCGTGACGTACCTGTGGGAAGATGTTTGCAACCCAGGATAGGCCCACTGCTTCTCACGATCTCCGGAATCTGTTGCAATACCTTTACGAGGAGGAGAAAAAAACAACCCAGAAAATGGCATTACAAGGAGTCCTTCGATTTACAACTCCGGGAAGTCCTCGCGTTACGACCCAAAATTGAGCTCAGAATGTTTGTTGCAAAGCGAAACATTAGTTAAGGGAGTTTTGTCCCATTTTGCGACTTTTCTTGCCGTTAAAAGTTGTTAAAAAGAGAATCACGGCGGTTGTTAAGTCGGTCACACGGTTGTTAAGTGAATCCAGCTCCACCGTTGACTTTGCTCACCGGAAGGTCGCAAATACGAGTCATTGGCCAAACATCTGAATTTTGATTCTGTGACCACAATTGTTGTAAGTATGGAAAAACGGTCGTAAGTTGCTTTTTTCAGGGCTGTTGCAATTTTGGTCACTAAACGAACGGTTGTAAGTCAAGGACTGCCTGTATTCCTTTAGGGGCCATTCAAAGTTACAACAGCCCTCTAGAAAAGTGACTTACGACCGTTTTCCACACTTACGACCACCACGGCATCCCCACGGTCACCTGATCCAAATTCGGACATTTGGCAACGGACTCGTATTTATGACGGGGGCTTACGGGATCCCCTTTTGCGACCATCTGATGAGCAAAGTCAACGGGGAAGCCAGATTCATTTAACGACCGTGTGACTAACTGAACCACTTCAGGGATTCACTGAACAACGGCGGAAAGAAAGGTCGTCAAATTCATTTAACCAATGTTTCGCGGAGGAACAGATATTCTGGGCTCAACTGCGGTCGTAAAAAGAGGACTAGTAGTTGCCTTTCCCCGGTCCTTTCCATAAAGGATAAGGCCTACCCCAAACCTTATCCCAGATTACTGGAGACGCCAAGCTAAGGGAAAACCAGCTTGAGAGGGAGCCAATTCCCTAAAGACTGGGATCCAGAAATCCATGGGCCTCGGCCCGGCAATGGGCCATGGCATGCCCCAAACCGGGCTGTGCAAACAACCGAGGCCCCCGTCCATGGGATGCAGGCAGCATGTGTAACCACGTCCCCCACTCTGGTCCATGCAAAACAAAACAAAAGTTGGGGGCCATAAGAGCCGCCCCTTCCTGGCGGAACAGAGCACTACCTGTGACGGGTCATTTTCGTAGATAAAGGAGATGCAACGGTAAACCGTCTTGTATTCCTCGAAGTCCTCCCTCAGCGGCAGGGCGCGAAGCAGGACAGGGAAGACCTGTTGAGAAGAGGGTTAGTAATCGAAGGGTCAGAGGTTCACATCCTGTAAGGATCCTAATGTGGAGGGGTGTCATTGGGCCAATCATCAGGTGCTTGGGAGTTCTAGTCCTGCCTTAGACACGGAAGCCATCTGAGTGACTTGGGGCCAATTACCAGGTGACTGTGAATTTTAGTCCTGTCTTAGGCATGAAGCATGGCTGGGTGACATTGAGCCAATCATCAGGAGCCTGGAGTTCTAGTCCCACCTGTGGCATGAAACCTGGAGGGGTGTCATTGGGCCAATCATCAGGTGCTTGGGAGTTCTAGTCCTGCCTTAGACATGGAAGCCATCTGAGTGACTTGGGGCCAATCATCAGGTGCTTGGGAGTTCTAGTCCCGCCTTAGGCATGAAAGCTGGCTGGGTGTCATTGGGCCAATCATCTGGTGCTTGGGAGTTCTAGTCCTGCCTTAGACACGGAAGCCATCTGAGTGACTTGGGGCCAATCACCAGGTGACTATGAATTTTAGTCCTATCTTAGGCATGAAGCATGGCTGGGTGACATTGGGCCAATCATCAGGTGCTTGGGAGTTCTAGTCCCGCCTTAGGCATGAAAGCTGGCTGGGTGTCATTGGGCCAATCATCTGGTGCTTGGGAGTTCTAGTCCTGCCTTAAGACACGGAAGCCATCTGAGTGACTTGGGGCCAATTACCAGGTGACTGTGAATTTTAGTCCTGTCTTAGGCATGAAAACTGGCTGGGTATCATTGGGCCAATCATCTGGTGCTTGGGAGTTCTAGTCCTGCCTTAGACACGGAAGCCATCTGAGTGACTTGGGGCCAATCACCAGGTGACTATGAATTTTAGTCCTATCTTAGGCATGAAGCATGGCTGGGTGACATTGGGCCAATCATCAGGTGCGTGGGAGTTCTAGTTCTGCCTTAGGCATGAAAGCTGGCTGGGTGTGTCATTGGGCCAATCATCAGGTGCTTGGGAGTTCTAGTCCTGCCTTAAGACACAGAAGCCATCTGAGTGACTTGGTGCCAATCATCAGGTGCTTGGGAGTTCTAGTCCTGCCCTAGGCATGAAAGCTGGCTGGGTGTCATTGGGCCAATCATCTGGTGCTTGGGAGTTCTAGTCCTGCCTTAGACACGGAAGCTATCTGAGTGACTTGGTGCCAATTACCAGGTGACTGTGAATTTTAGTCCTGTCTTAGGCATGAAGCATGGCTGGGTGACTTTGGGCCAATCACCAGGAGATGGGGAGTTCTAGTCCTGCCTTAGGCCTGAAAGCCGGTTGGATGACTTTGAGGTAATCCCTCTCTCTCAGATCTAGCCCACTTCATCCTCTTAAGGTGACTTATCCTCTGGGAACAAATACTGTGAGGGTAAGACACCCCTAACACCCCTCAGTGTGTGTGTTCTACTAAGATACAGCTTGTTGTGCCTTAAAACGGCTTCTACTGTACTGCCGTAAAATGGCGTCTACTGTACAGTGTAGTGGAGGTGCCACGGTAACGGCTTCCCAGTCCTCACAAGGGGCTCCCTCTGGTAAGGGGGAAAATCCAACGTTAGAAATTGCCATATTTTTCGGAGTATAAGACGCACCTTTTTCCCTCAAAAAAGAAGCTGAAAATCTGGGTGCGTCTTATACATTGAATACAGCATTTTTCGCCTCTGAAACTCCGCCCCCTTCACCAAGAGCCTTTAGGAAGCTTTTAGAGTTCTCCTGGGGGGTGGAGAGGGCAGAAATGAGCAAAAAATGGGCTCCTAGCCCCCCTCCAGAGCACTCTATAAGCTTCCTAAATGCTATGCATGCCCTGTTTGACAAAAAACGGATGCGTTTTTGCAAAAAATGGGCTGTGTTTTGCTCATCCCCACCCCCGAGCACTCCACAAGCCTCCTCAAGACTATGCCTGCCTTTTTTTTATTTTAATGAATATTTTTATTTCCATTTTCATAACACACACTCACATGTATACTATACATAGCCCGTATCATATGGTATTAAATAATAATTACATCAGTTCCTCTTGTCAACAACGCCCAGAAAAATAGAAACCCATTATAGCTCTTCTGCTCTCCATACACCTCTTTCTTCTACCTCTCTCCTACCTCCTTTCTTCCCTCCATCATCCTTTCCTACTCTACTTCCCCTTCCTTTCTCCTTCTCCTCTCTCTTCATTCCACTCCTTATCCTCCTCCGTGACCTGTCAAAACCGCGGTCCACTAAAGCGCGCCCGATTAAAGCGCGTACGTGACGTCATCAGCAGCGCGACAAATAAAATTAAAAATAAATTAAATTAAAATTAAAATTAAATTAAAGCAAGCCGATTCACATAAAGGTAAGGGTTAGGTTTAGGGTTAGGGTTAGGTTAAGCGTTAGGGTTAGGTTTAGGGTTACGTTAAGCGTTAGCGTTAGGTTTAGCGTTAGGTTAAGGGTTAGGTTTAGGGTTAGGTTAAGGGTTAGGCTTAGGGTTAGGTTTGGGGGGGGTTAGGTTTAGATTTACGCGTTAATTTTAAACTTACCGCTCACAGCGTGCTGTTTTCGTCGCGCTGTGATGACGTCACGTACGCGCTTTCGTCGAGCGCGCTTTAGTCTACCGCGGTTTTGTGGTGGAACCATCCTCCTCATCTTCCCCCCTTACCCTCTCCTATCCCTCTCTTCCCATCTTTCTTCTCCCTTCTATTTCCCACTCCTCCTCTCCTTGGTGTATTTCCGCTACATATCAATATGCTTAACATATCCTAGTTTATTTTTTAAAAAAATAGTAGTAATAATAGCAATGAAAATATAAGAAAAAAACAACAGTATATATGTGGGGTCAAATTACATTAAAATCTAACACGTCTCATCAAACCTAATGTATATCCCTCCCCCCCACAACCCCCCACAACCTACCCCCCCCCCGGCTCCCCAGAACCCGTACACGGTATAGATTTTTAACCAACACAGTCTAAAATATATTGGAAAAAAGAATAAGAAATTAATAACATCTTTGCGTTGAACTCAGCTCCTCCTTGCTAAGCTAACTTTAAACGATTTAAATCATTCCTGATCTTAAGCATAAGCTATCTGGAATTTCTTAGTCCCGTATTTATTTTGTATATAATCATTTGTATATGCCTGCCCTTTTTATGGGGGGGGAAAAAGGGCCAGTTTTTGTGGAAAACGGTCCGTTTTTGGGAGATCTGCAGAGTGCAAAAACTTTTTTCCTTAAATTTGCCTCTTGAAAACCTGGTGCGTCTTATACTCCGAAAAATACGGTACATTTGGTCAGGATATTTCCCCCCTATAAAGACCCTGGCAACACCGGATTATCGGCTAGTCAAGTAATAAAGGCGGGATTAAAAAATAACAGTAAATAAAATAAATGCACCACGTAGCTAATCCCACCTTAACTAGCCAGGATGAAAGAACAGCTCCTCCTGTAGTTGCTCTGCACTCACACAAGACACACAAAAAATTGTGTTTTACCTGTTCAACGGGCATTCCTCCAGGATTGGTCATTAGCATCCTCGCAACAGCGCCACACACGTTGTCGGTTACTCGGTTATTTTGCTCTTGAGAAATGAGATTGGATAAAAGTGCCAGAATTTTGGGGTAGTGTCTGGCCAGGTGAAAAAAAATTAAGGAAAAAAAAGTGTGTGTTTGTGTGTTTGTGTGTATGTGGGTGTGTGTGTAGAGAAAGACACACATACTTTCCTCCGTCTCAGGGCAATTAAATGTGCTGCACTGCACAGCTAGGCGACATACAACCGCAACTCGGCCCAGAATTTTGCGGCTAAGCGAGACTGTTGTTAAGTGAGTTTTGCCCCATTCAACCTTTCTTGCCACCGTTGTAAAGGGAATCACTGTGGTTGTTAAGTGAACCTGGCTTCCCTCGTTGGTCAGAAAGGGGAATCACGTGCCCCTGGGACGCTTGCCACCCTCGTAAATACGACTCTATTTTGATCACGTGACTGCGGGGATGCCGCGACGGTTGTTAAGTATGGAAACGGTTCCTAAGTCGCTTTTTTCCCCCAGAGCCTTTGTTAACAGTCACTAAACAAACCATTGTTAAGTCGAGGACCAGCTGTATATGCAAAATAAACTCGGGGAGCTCAAGGTGTGAATCTCCCAGAGTCTCTTTTAGAGCCTAATGTGATAGAGAGGTTCATATTTGAGTTTCTTTCTCTGTCCGTTGTGCAGCTCAGGGACAGGCCGCCTCTTATCTAATTACTAGCTGGATCCCCGTGCTCTGCAATAAAACTATATGATCGGGCCCCTCTCCCTCAGGCTGGCCCCATTGATCCTCTCCTCTCCCCCTCTCTCCCTCAGGCTTGCCCCACAGAGGCCTCTCCTCTCCCCACTTCTCTCCCTCGGTCTAACTCCTTAGCATCAGAGCATTTTCCAGGTGGGGAGGGGGAGTAGACTCCCAGCCCCCAGGGCGGATGACTCATGCGATAGCCATAGCAATGTCCAAATGGCAGTTGGAACAGAGTTCTTTTCAGATGGGGAGGGGGAGTAGAACTTCTTAGCATCAGGACGTGTTAATCTATCTATCTATCTATCTATCTATCTATCTATCTATCTATCTATCTATCTATCCATCCATCCATCCATCCATCCATCTATCTCTGTCTGTCTATCTATCATCTATATCTATCTATCTATCTATCTATCTATCTATCTATCTATCTATCTCTGTCTGTCTGTCTATCTATCTATCCATCTATCTATCTCTGTCTATCTATCATCTATATCTATCTATCTATCTATCTATCTATCTATCTATCTATCTATCTATCTATCTATCTCTGTCTATCTATCTATCATCTATATCTATCTATCTGTCTGTCTGTCTATCTATCTCTGTCTATCTATCATCTATATCTATCTATCTATCTATCTATCTATCTATCTATCTATCTATCATCTATATCTATCTCTGTCTGTCTGTCTATCTATCTCTGTCTGTCTGTCTGTCTGTCTGTCTGTCTGTCTGTCTGTCTGTCTATCTATCTATCTATCTATCTATCTATCTATCTATCTATCTATCTATCTAAATACTGTATAAGAAATATTAAGATCTGAGGGTCATTTCAAAAAATCCTTTCTAAATGAGCAGCTAGAAGCCAGGAGGAACTGAAGTGCATATATATATATATATATATATATATATATATATATATATATATATGTGTGTGTGTGTGTGTGTATGTATGTATGTATGTATGTATGTATGTATGTATGTATGTGTATATATATACGTGGGAATGGCCTCAGGGGATCGGGAAGAAGATCCGGCCTACAATATATATATATATTGTAGGCCGGATCTTCTTCCCGATCCCCTGAGGCCATTCCCACGTATGCTTTCAGCCACCCCTGTGTGGATGGGATCAAGGATACTCGTACATGGCTTCCCTGCCGTGCTCAGCCAGGACGCCCAGCCCAAAAACGGCATTGCTGCGCACTTCCTGGTCTTCGTCGCGGGCCGCCCCCATCAGCAATGGCAGCAGGTGGGGTACAAATGAGCTGGAGGCCCCTCCCAGGCCCTGGACCGTCTCTGCAATGACGCCCACGGCAAAGGACTTGTCCGCGGTGGAACAGGATGGTTTCTGCAAAAGGAGAACAGGAAGAAAGAGAAAGGAAGGAAGGGAGAGAGAGAGAGAGAGAGAGAGAAAGGAGAGGAGAGAGAGGGAGAGAGAAAGAAAGCAGAGAGAGAGAAAGAAAGGAAAGGAAGGAAGGAAGAAGAGGGAGAGAGAAAGGAAAGGAGAGAAAGAAGAGGAAAGAAAGAAGAAAGCAGAGAGGGGGAGAGAGAGAAAAGAAAGAAGGAAGGAAGGGAAAGAAGGGAGAGAAAGAGAGGGAGGGTGGGGAAGAAATGAAGGAGGAAGAGGGAGGAAGAAAGGAAGAGAATGGGAGGGGAAGGAATGAGGGAGGAAAAGGGAGGGGAAGGAGAGAGGGAGGAAAGGAAGAGAAGAGGGAGAGAGGGAGCGAGGGAAGCAAGAAGGAAAGGGAAGGAGGAAGGAAGGAAGGAAGGAAGGAGAGGGGTGAAGGGAGGGGTAGGAACGAGGGAGGGAGGAAAAGAGAGGGGAAGGAAGAAGGGAGAAAAGAAAAGGGAGAGAAAGGGAGGGAGGGAGGGGAGGGAGAGAAGGAAGGGAATGGAGGGAGGAAAAGGAGGGGGAGGTAAGGAGGAAAGAAGGAAAGGAAAAGAGGGAAAGTGGAGGAAAGAAGTGAAGGGAGAGAGGGAAGAAGGAAGGAAGGAAAGACCCCAATTGCCATTAGTTGAAAATGGCCTTCAACAATGGACACCCACTCCCCGCCTAATAGTTATTTTAGTGAGGGAGGGATGAAATCAGCTCACCATCTTGTTGAGGAGTAGCGGCAAGAAGCCGGCAAAGTAAGGAGCGAAGATCTCCCCTCCGGTCGCTTCGGCGAGGACGGGGATCAACTCCCCGGCATACTCGATCAGCATGCAGTCGTATTCCGCCTGCTGGTGGCGGAGGTGGGGTGGGTGGGAGAATGGAAGAGAGAGGGAGGTGAGGTTTTTGGCGTTCCTCGAACCCAGGACCCCCACCTCCACCAGAGGCCAAAGAGGGAGGCTCCCCCGTCCCATCATCCTTCCCCGTTTTTTCCCCAAATGGATGTCGTTGAGAGGTTCATTAAGGGACACATTTTGTACGATTTTTCTCGCCACCGTTGTTGAGTGAATCGCTGCACCTGGTTGTTAAGTGAATCTGGCTTCCTCACTCAGTCAAAAGAGCAGAAAAGGGGATCACATGACTATCTATATATCTCTCTCTCATCTCTATCCATCTATCTATCCATCCATCCATCCATCCATCCATCTACTCTATCTATCTATCTATCTATCTATCTATCTATCTATCTATCTATCTATCTCATATCTCTAATCTGTTTTTTCTATCTATCTATCTATCTATCTATCTATCTATCTATCTATCTATCATCTATCTATCATCTATCTATCTATCATCTATCTATCTATCTATCTATCTATCTATCTATCTATCTATCTACCTACCTACCTACCTACCTACCTACCTACCTACCTATCATCCATCCATCCATCCATCCATCCATCCATCCATCTATCTCTACTATGTATCTGTAGCTATGTATCTATCTCATATCTCTAATCTGTTTTATCTATCTATCTATCTATCTATCTATCTACTATGTATCTATCTATGTATCTATGTATCTATCTATGTATCTATCTATCTACTATTTATCACTCATCTCTAATCTGTTTTTTCTTTCTTTTTCTCTTTTTTCTCTTTCTTTCTTTCTTTCTTTCTCTTTCTTTCTATTCTATCCTATCCTATCCTATCCTTTCATCCATCTATCCATCTATCTCATATCTCTAATCTCTGTTTTTTATATCTATGTATCTTCTTAAAATTTTATATCTATATCTAATCCATATCTATATATAGTGATGTGGCCGTTAAGAGAACACGGTAGCTGCAAAATGAATGCTATGGTTATTAAATGAACACTGGGTGGATTTCCAATCTTACTTCATCGTCATCATCTTCATCGTCGTCATTGTCCTGACAGGCTACCTACAGAGGGGAAAGTAAGTGAAAACTCACTTTTTACACACCAAATCAAACTTTTTCTGTTCACCCACCAAAATGCCCACAAAGATGCCAACCAGCTACACGGAGTTTGAATCCGATATTTAGACTGGGAGAAGTTGACCGCCACCCCCCCTCCCCCCCCCCGTGCCCAGGGCTACACACAGAGTCCTCGACTTACGACCAACATTTCTGTTGCTACGCGAGGCAACCGAGTGAGTTGGGGCCCATTTTTTAGGACTTTGCCCAGCGTCGTTAAGCAAATCGCCGTGCTCGTTCAGGGACCCGTGCGGCCGTTAAGCGAATCCGGCTCCCCCACTGACTTTGCTCGTCGGAAGGTCGCAAAAAGCGTGAACGCCGCGACTGTCATAAATACGAGTCGCCTGCTGAGCGATGGGATTTGGATCTGGCAAACACGGGGAGGCTGACGTGGCCGTCAGGGTTGTTGTGACTCTGAGTGGTCGCTCAAGGGAAGGTTGTAAGTTGAGGAGCATTTGTAACGCAGTGGAGGAGGGGGGAGGAAGAGGAGGAGGAAGGAGGAGGAAGAGGAGGAAGGCTCACTTTCTGTTCCAGCACCTCCCGTACCACCCGGCAGAGGTCGGTCAGCTGGGTCGGCTCCGGTAGGACGTCCCTCTTACACTCCTTCACCACTTTGGCCAGGATCTCCAGGACGGCCATCACCACCTCGCGCTCGTGGTCCTCCTGTGCCCCTTTCAGGTAGACGGGCAGCAGGGTGGAGACCAGCTTCTGAAAGGCTGTTGGGGGTGGGTGGGAGGGGAGGAGAAAAGGTTTGGGAGAGAGGGAGGGAGGGGAGGAGGGAAGAGGGGAGGAAGGAAGGGGGAGGGAAGGAGAAAGAAGAAAAGCGAGAGAGGGGGGAAGGAAAAAAGAAGTAAGGGAGATGGGAATTAGAGGGAGGGAGAAGAGGGAGCGAAGGAGGGAGGAACAAAGGAAGGAAGGAAGGGGGGAGGGATAGAGGTATGAGAAAGAAGGAAGGAAAGAAGGGAGAGAGGGAGAGGAAGGGAGGTGGGTATGAGAACGAAGGAAGGGAGGAGGGAGGAAGGAAGGAAGGAAGGGGGAGGGATAGAAGTATGAGAACGAAAGAAGGAAGGAAAGAAGGGAGAGGAAGGGAGGTATAAGAAAGGAGGAAGGAAGGGGGAGGGATAGAAGTATGAGAAAGAAAGAAGGAATGAAAGAAGGGAGAGAGTGAGAGGAAGGGAGGAAGGGAGGGGGGAAGGGAGGGAGGGAGAGAAAGGAGGGAGGAATAAAGTGAGGAGGGAGGGGGGAAGGAAGGGGGAGGGATAGGAGAAAGAAAGAAGGAAAGAAGGCAGGAAGGGATGGAAGGGAGGGAGGTGGGAAGGAAGGGAGGGAATGAGAATAAAGAAAGGAGGGAGGGAAGAGAGGAAGAAGGACAGAAGGAGGAAAAAGGAAAAGGAAGGAAGAAAGGGAGGGAGGGAGCAAGTAATGGAAGGAGATGGAAATGAGAAAGAAGAAGAAGAGAGAGAGGGAATAAGTAAAAAGAGAAGGACGGGGGAAGGGAAGTGGGAATGAGAGAGAGGAAGGGAAGGAGAAGGAGGGAGGGAAATGGGAGGGACGGAGAGAGAAAGGAAAAAAGGAAGGAAAAGGAAAGAAGGAGGAGGAAGAGAGAGAGGGAGCACAGAAAAAAGGAGAGCGAGGGAGGGAAGGGAAGGAAGAAGAAAGGCGAGAGAGAGGAAGGGAGTAAGGAAAGAGAGACGGAAGGGAGGAACGAGAGGGGAAGCAAAGGAATGAATAACCCTATTTTTTCAGACCACAGACCTGTCTAGCCTTAAAAGCAATCCCTCCCCGCTAAGAAACTCAAACCCACAGGGACCGGAGGGGAGGGGCGAGAAAAACTGCAGGGGTCCCTCTGAGCACCCCCTCCCACTCCCGGAAACCCACTCACCCGCTACATGAGCTTCCGATGGCTCCTGCTTGCACACCCGATGCAACGAAATGATGAACTGTCCCAGGGCTTCGAACGCAGCTTTCCGTACCCGAATGTGGGGGCACTAAAAAAAAGGAGCACACCCCCCCCCCCATGAGAGATCAGAAGGACCCCCCTCAAAAAATGTAGGAGGTTTCACCTGCTCTGGAACCCCAAATTTGGGGGCAAAGCAAAGGAATATATAGGAGCAAGAACAATTCTAATTAGAACTATACAGCTAAATATAACTCCGCATTGGCAACAGGAGAGCATCCGGCCAGTAAAAAACACTCAGCTCCATTCAGTTGCCCAGACTCCACCCGCAAGGGATTATGGACTTATTAAAAGGTGATGATGATTATTAGAATTATACAGATAGTCCTCGACGTACGACCAAGAATGGAGTCTGCTCGTTTCGGGTGGTACGTCCTTAACCGTCATAAAATGGATCGGCGTGTCGCCGCTCGGCGTCTGGACATGCACAGGTCAGGTCCTTCACTTAAGACCGCAAATTGAGGCCAACATTTTTGTGACTGTTCAATGAGTTGCGTCCCAGTTTACAACATTTTTGCCACGGATCGCTGCAGCGGTTAAACGAACCGCACTAAGCGAATCTGGATTTCCTCCCCCATTGGTTCAGCTTTTCAGAAGCCGCCTGGGAAGTTTATCATGGGGAAGCACATGATCCCGTGATGTGTAACCATGACATGTGACCATAAACGGAACCCTGGCCATTAGGGTCTTATGACATAATGGTCGTAAAACAGGTTGGTCACAGGGCCAACCAGATTTCAAAAACGTTTTTTGAGGAGGTCGTAAAGAAACCCCACAGCTGTCGTTAAGTGAAGCAAGGTGAGGGTTTCCTGAAAAGCGAAAGTTGGTTTTTCGGCAAAGCAGTCATAAAACCGAGTCATGTGACAGCGGGACGCTGCAAAGAACCATAAACGCCTCCGTTTTGCCACACCTCCACACTTTGTTCACGTGACCCTGGAGGGGGCCCGACTGTCAAACTGTCGAACACAGGTCGTAAGTCCTTTTTTTCTTTCATAGCTCTGAACAGTCTTTAAGCAGGTTGTAATTCGAGGATTACTTGTAAGGTCCCTAAAACATACAACGCTTCGAGGCGCTTTGGTCTCGTTCAGCTTTTCTTCAGCGATGGCCTTCCCAAAGACCCCCTCCCACCCCCCAAAAAATGGAATTTCCTTGCAAGCGATAGACTTCCTCCCGGGTCATCGCCCAACCTTACCGGCAATAAGTGGGACACTTCTTGGAACGAGGTCTCTATGTAAGGCAGGAAGGGCATACTGAGGAAAAGAGAAAGAAAAAAGGAGGAGGGAAGGAAGGAAGGAAGAAAAACGAGGAATTTCTGGAGAAAAATAGCTTTTTCTCCCAAGCCTGCAGTCAGCTGTTCTCCCCAGACGCTTGTTGGTTCTAGTCCCACCTTAGGGATGAAAGCTGCTGGATGACTTTGGGCCAATCACCAGGAGACTGGGAATTCTAGTGACGACATAGGTATGAAAGCCAGCTGGTGACTTTGGCCAATCACTGGGAGTTTGGGAATTCTAGTCCCGCCTTAGGCATGAAAGGCAACTGGGCGACTTTGGCCCAATCACCAGAAGACTGGGAATTCTAGTCCCGCTTTAGGCATGAATGTCAGCTGGGTGAATTTGGCCCAATCACCGGGAGACTGGGAATTCTAGTCCCGCCTTAGGCATGAAACTCAGCTGCGTGAATTTGGCCCCATCAGCAGGAGACTGGGAATTCTAGTCCCGCCTTAGGCATGAAAGTCAGCTGGGTGAATTTGGTCCAATGACCAAGAGACTGGGAATTCTAGTCCCGCCTTAGGCATGAATGTCAGCTGGGTGAATTTGGCCCAATCACCAGGAGACTGGGAATTCTAGTCCCGCCTTAGGCATGAAAGTCAGCTGGGTGAATTTGGTCCAATGACCAAGAGACTGGGAATTCTAGTCCCGCCTTAGGCATGAATGTCAGCTGGGTGAATTTGGCCCAATCACCAGGAGACTGGGAATTCTAGTCCCGCCTTAGGCATGAAAGTCAGCTGGGTGATTTTGGCCCAATCACCAGGAAACTGGGAATTCTAGTCCCGCCTTAGGCATGAAAGTCAGCTGGGTGACTTTGGCCCAATCACCAGGAAACTGGGAATTCTAGTCCTGCCTTAGGCATGAAAGTCAACTGGGTGAATTTGGCCCAATCACCAGGGGACTGGGAATTCTAGTCCCGCCTTAGGCATGAAAGTCAGATGGGTGAATTTTGCCAAATCACCAGATTTATAAAGTAAATAATAAAAATCTAATAAAGAAAGAAATACACGTCACAGAATTTAGGGAAACCCAGAGATGCAAATTACCTGATGCTGGCGGCCATTTCTCCCAGCGCTATGCAGGCGTCTTCCTTCTCGTCCATAAACACGCTTCGCACGCACATCCTGGGAGGGGGCGGAAGAAAACCTTAAAAATGGCAGGGATTGGGTGAAACCCCAAACTCAAACGGACGTTTCTAGTCCACATGAACGCGGAGGGCTTATTTTTCCGGACAGGAAGACAGCGCCCAGGGACAGGCAAGTCCTCAACTTTAACGACCACAATCGAGCCCGACATTTCTGTGGTGAAGCAGGACGCGAGTTTGGTCCCCGTTTTACGAACTTTCTTGCCGAAGTTGTTAAGTGAAGCGCTGGCGGTCGCAAAAGGGGGATCGCGTGACCCCCTGCAACCGTCATAAAGACGAGTTGGTTGCCAAGCGTCTGGATTTGGATCCTGTGACCACGGGGGGGGGGGGGAATCCACAACGGTTGTTAAGTGTGAAAAATGATCCAATTTCCCTCTTTTCAACACCATCATAACTTCGAACGGTCCCTAAAAGAACCGCTGTAAGTCGAGGCCGATCTATACAAGCTCAGAAACTGGGAAGGAAGGTAACAAAACTCGCACTCGTGCCCTTATCCTGTCCCTGTCCGTCCCGCGAAAGTAAGGACGATTTTGATTCTGAGGGACGAAACAAATTGGTGGGAGGAAACCGATTTTGTGGCGGGACAAAATCAATTTGGGAGCCCAATAAACCCTCCCGGGATGAGAAAATTACCCCACGGGGTCGGAGTCTTCCTCGTCTTCCTCGTCGGTGAGAGTTTCCTCTCCTTCCACCTCTGCCTCCTCTTCCTCGTCGTCAAATAATAGGAAGGAGTTTCCCGAATTGAGGGGCGGCTACGAGAAAGGAAAAAAAAACAGCGACTTCGGTTAGTGGCGATCCACCATCTTTGTCGAAGATCTCAGCGGGTTAGAATCCCGAATCGATATACAGCCGCGAAGACCCTCCGTGGGTTCGGGAGTCTCACCAGGTTGTTTTGACGGAGGCTTCCCAAAAGCAGGAAGCAAGACCTCACAGTCCTTCACCTCCTCCGCCTCCTTCCTCCTTTCCACAAAACCAACTCTCTTCTAGCACTGATGATGTTACCTAGTTCGGTCATGAAACGTCCGCAAGGAAACAACTAAGCTCAGGGTTTTGACTGACGTTTCCCCAAGAGCAGGAAGCAAACTCCCGACAAAAATTTCATTTAATTAAAATTAAATTTGCTGTGAATTCTGCTCCTTCACATCCAGCAAAGTCTTTCGAGGGAGGATTTACGGTCACAGACCTCATCCGGCTGGGAGAGCTGCCAGGCCGAGATCTGCAGAACTTGGCAAGGAGCCTCGGAGAGTCACGAACCAATGAAGGGAACTAATTGTCTCCTGCAAACTCCACTCCCCTGTTGCTCCCTCTTTTATTTACTCTGGGAGGGACCATTCACCGTACACCTGTGGCCTTTCTCCCAAGTCGACCCTTGTTCTTTAGCTGTTCCCTTCGTCTGGCCACTCTGCGCATGCGCACACTGGGAACAGGCTCCAGCTGTTCTTCTGCCTCACTGATGTCTGACTCCGAAGGCAGCTGGTAACTGTCGGGGCGGCCCCCTCTCTGCCTCCGACGCAGAGCCCTCGTCCGAGCCTTCCTCAGACTCCAGGACTGGCCCATCTTCCTCCCCAACCTCCTCACTGTCCGAATCGGCTGCCGGCTCTGCTGATCACGATACAGGTTTGAGATCCTTCCTGGCTAAAATTAATCTCGAGATTTCAGATTTCACTTCCTTGCGGGCGGAAGCAAAAACCCGAATTTTCAAAACACACAAGAAAAAGGGAGGTTGTGTTTTACTGAGCAAATTTAGCAAATCTGGGCGACCTCGAAGCAGAGTGACAATGAAAACAACGGGGAGTGTCTGCAGCTCAGGGTTGAACGGTGGGGTCCTTGGGGGGGGGGTGTCTCTGAGCTGGTTTCCTTTCTCGTGGACGTCTCGTGACCCAACTAGGTAACAATATCAGCGCTACGAGGGAGCAGGGTTTGCAGCGTGGAGGACAAGGATTGTGGGGTCCTTGGTGCTCTCTGACATTATTTTCTCGCAGATATCTCACGACCCAACGAGGTAACAATATCAGCGCTATGAGGGAGCAGGGTTTGCGGAGGGGAGAAGGGGGAGGAGAACTGTGGGGTCCTTGGTGCTCTCTGAGCTGGTTTTCTCGCGGACGTCTCGTGACCTGACTAAGCAATCTTATCAGGGCCCAGGAGATAGCGCTCTCCACCTCAAGTGTGATACGAGAGTCTAAAAGTCAGCCAAGATCGCTTGGACTTCAGCTCCCAGAATTCCCCAGCCCTACCCCGGGGGAGGTGTTCGCCGTCTTACCTTGACGCCCTCGGTGGATTTGAGGGAATAAATCAGGAGCGTCGTTATCCGAGGCAGGAACGGGATGATCGAATCCCCCATGACATTCGCGAGAGAGCTGAAAAGGCTGTACCTAAACGGCGGCAGAGATCCCGGATTCAAAAAAAGTTCCTTTTGGGAACTGGCAATTCCGCCGCCCCCTCCCCAAATTTCACATTTCAGGTAGTCCTCGATTTACAATGGTTCATTTAGTGACTATTTGAAGTTACGACGGCAATTTAAAAAGGGAGGTGACTGTTTTTTCACGCTTCTGAAAGTAGCAACCCTCCACGAAATTCTGATTGACTCGTATTTATGACGGTTGCAGTGTTCCGGGAAGGGGGGGTGTCATGTGATCCCCTTTTGTGACTTTCTGAGGAAGCCAAATTCACTTAACGACCATGTTGCTTGCTTAAGCAGTGATTAAATAAAAATAAATTAAATTGATTTAATTACATTCAAATTAAAATAGGGCAAATTTTACTTAACAGATGTCTCCTTGAGGGATGGCATTTTTGGGCTCGATTGTGGTCGTAAGTCGAGGACTGCCTGTACACAGAGAACCTTATCCCACCCCGCAGCGGACAAAAGCCCTGGGGTCATTTGATCACCATTTGCAACCTTTCCAGCCTCAAGGGGGGCCCTTAATTTGCTTAATGACAGTCTGATTCACTTAAAGACTGCAATGATTTGCTTAACAACCGTCACAAAAAATAGGTTGTACAATTGGGAACGACTTTCAGTTGTTTATTGAATTGTGTTTTGTTTGTTTTCATTCCAGCCCTGCCTTTTTTTTAATAGTATAGCGCCTAGCCAGTCTCTAAACCGGTAGTCCTCGACTTACGACCAATCGCTTAGTGACCGCCAAAGTTACAGCGGATCCCACAAAGCTACTTACAACCCAGATTTGAGAGGAGAAAGAGAGTCAGACTCTTTTAATGACCCCAGAATTCCTTGCGGGGTGGAGCCTGGGCAAATGAATGGATCTAGCAGAGTGTTTTTGAGTGGCCGGATGCCATTCTTGTCACCAATACAGAGTTTTGTTCAGCAGAAGGCACCTTCAAGCATGGTGACAATTTCCCATCCCTGAAAATCCACCCATAGACAGTAGGCTCGGGTTCAAAAAGAAACTGAGAGGAGAGGGAAAAGTCACCACCAGGTGACGGGGACATACGTGCATCGTCGCAAGTCCGGGTCGTCTACTCTGTCACAGAGGTCCAATCCAAGCTGACAACACTTCTCGGAAAGTGGCCGAAAGATGTCGTTATCCAGGACGTTGGCGAGGATGGCCATTGTCTCTGCAAAAGGGAAGAGAGAGGCGTGGAGAAATCAGAATTGCTCAACTGTGGCCATTTTGAGATGGGTGGACTTCAACTCCCAGAATTCCCCAGCCAACAAGCAGAAATGCTCCTCACTTAACAACAGCTGGTTCTCCTTAGTGACCACGGCAAAAAAAAGGGTGTCATATTGGGACGGTCACATAATGGGCGGGCTCCATTGGGCTCAAAATGTCTCTTCCTAAGCCAGACAGTTGTTCAGTGAGTTTTGCCTCATTTTACAACCTTTCTGGCCACCACCGTTAAGTGAATCACTGCAGTTGTTCGATTAGCCACACGGTTGTTAAGTGAAACTGGCTTCCCCCTTGACTTTGCTTGTCAGGTGGTGGCAAAAGGGGATCACGTGACCCCAGGACACTGCAACCGTCATAAAAAGGAGTCCCTTGCCTGAATTTTCATGACGGGACCACTGGGATGCTACAACGGTCGTAAGTGTGAAAAACAATTGTGTCGTATTTTCTTTTTAATGTCAAATGGTCAGTTTATGATGGGATGTTCTGGGCTTTATGATAGACATAGATGATAGATGATAGATATAGATTATAGATGATATAGATAGATGATAATGATAAAAATGATAGATATAATAGAGATATATTATAGATGATATAGATATATAGATAGATAATACATAGAAAGAGATAGAGATATAGAGATAGATTATAATGATAGATATAGATAGATAGAGGTAGATTATAGATGATATAGATGATAGATTATAGATGATAAATAGATATAGATAGATGATAGATATAGATGATAGATAGATAGATAGATAGATAGATAGATAGATAGATAGATAGATAGATAGATAGATAGATAGATATAGATTATAGATGATAGATATAGATGATAGATTATAGATGATAAATAGATGATAGATGATAGGTAGGTAGGTAAATAGATATAGATAGATAGATGATAGATAGATAGATAGATAGATAGATAGATAGATAGATAGATAGATGATAGATAGATAGATGATAGATATAGATGATAGCAGTTAGCAGTTAGACTTATATACCGCTTCATAGGGCTTTCAGCCCTCTCTAAGCGGTTTACAGAGTCAGCATATCGCCCCCAACAACAATCCGGGTCCTCATTTCACCCACCTTGGAAGGATGGAAGGCTGAGTCGACCTTGAGCCGGTGAGATTTGAACCGCTGAACTGCAGATAACAGTCAGCTGAAGTGGCCTGCAGTACTGCACCCTAACCACTGCGCCACCTCGACTCAGTGATAGATAATATAATGAGAGATTATAGATGAGAGATATAGATAGATGAGAGATATAGACAGATAGATAGAGATGATATATAGATAGATATAGATAGATGGTAGAGATAGATAGATAGATAGATAGATAGATAGATAGATAGATGATAGGTAGATAGATAGATAGATAGATAGATAGATAGATAGATAGATAGATAGATATAGATAGATAGAGATGATAGAGATAGATAGGTAGATAGATATAGATAGATAGATATAGATTATAGATTATAAATGAGATAGATATAGAGATCGATAGATAGATATAGATGATAGATGATAGATAGAGAGATAGATATAGATAGAGATGATAGAGATAGATAGGTAGATAGATATAGATAGATAGATAGATATAGATTATAGATTATAAATGAGATAGATATAGAGATCGATAGATAGATATAGATGATAGATGATAGATAGAGAGATAGATATAGATAGAGATGATAGAGATAGATAGGTAGATAGATATAGATAGATAGATAGATATAGATTGTAGATTATAAATGAGATAGATAGATATAGAGATAGATAGATAGATAGATATAGATGATAGAGATATATAGATAGATAGATAGATAGATATAGATTATAGATGATATAGATAGAGATAGATATAGATAGATGATAGATAGATGATAGATAGATAGATAGATAGATAGATAGAGATAGATAGATAGATAGATAGATAGATAGATAGATAGATAGATAATAGAGCGAGCTAGAGAAATAGGAGAAAAAAAATCCTGATGATGTTACCTTGAGTGGTAACGAGACGTTCAAAATTAAATTAAAACCAACTCGGAGAGCAAAATCTCTTCAAAATCAAAACAAATATTTTCTATTATTTCCTAATCAATCTTTCTCCAGTTGTAAGACGAAGACCTAAATTGTCTATTTTTGGGTGGGTGGGTGGGGGGATTCTTGTGCAAGTTATTTTGGAAATCTTACAAGCCAATAAGGGCCGGGTCCCCAATGCTTTTCGCTTTAACGACGGCCGTTAAGGGTGGCGAAGATTTGTACCTACCGACAGATTGTATCTGGACGGGGCGGAGGTCCTCCCGGGTGGTCAGCATGTAACTGGTCAGGTGCTCCATGATGGCTTGGAAATATGGCAGAAGGGACTCCTTGGCCGCTTGGGCTGGAGATCACAAGGGAGGAAGATCAGCAGGGAATGGATTCCACCGGAAAGGATCTAAGGATCTGGTGCGTGATTTCTGCCTTGCCATAGCTAGATGTGGAAGCCACTTTGGCCTAGTCAGGAAGGAAGAGGGCTAGAAACTGGGTGACTGGGAGTTCTAGACTCGCCTTAGGCATGAAAGCCAGCTGGGTGACTTTGGGCCAATCACCAGGAGACTGGGAGTTCTAGTCCCGCCTTATACATGAAAACCGGCTGGGTGACTTTGGGCCAATCACCAGGAGACTGGGAGTTCTAGTCCCACATACATAGAAGCCAGCTGGGTGACTTTGGGCCAATCACCAGGAGACTGGGAGTTCTAGTCCCGCCTTATACATGAAAGCCAGTTGGGTGACTTTGGGCCAATCACCAGGAAACTGGGAGTTCTAGTCCCGCCTTATATATGAATGCTGTCTGGGTGACTTGGGGCCAATCACCAGGAGACTAGGAGTTCTAGTCCCGCCTTAGGCATGAAAGCCAGCTGGGTGACTTTGGGCCAATCACCAGGAGACTGGGAGTTCTAGTCCTGCCTTAGGCATGAAAGCCAGCTGGGTGACTTTGGGCCAATCACCAGGAGACTGGGAGTTCTAGCCCCGCCTTATACATGAAAGCCGGCTGGGTGACTTTGGGCCAATCAGCAGGAGACTGGGAGTTCTAGTCCCACATACATAGAAGCCAGCTGGGTGACTTTGGGCCAATCACCAGGAGACTGGGAGTTCTAGTCCCACCTTATACATGAAAGCCAGTTGGGTGACTTTGGGCCAATCACCAGGAAACTGGGAGTTCTAGTCCCGCCTTATATATGAATGCTGTCTGGGTGACTTGGGGCCAATCACCAGGAGACTAGGAGTTCTAGTCCCGCCTTACACATGAAAGCCAGCTGGGTGACTTTGGGCCAATCACCAGGAGACTGGGAGTTCTAGTCCCGCCTTAGGCATGAAAGCCGGCTGGGTGACTTTGGGCCAATCACCAGGAGACTGGGAGTTCTAGCCCCGCCTTATACATGAAAGCTGGCTGGGTGACTTTGGGCCAATCACCAGGAAACTGGGAGTTCTAGTCCCGCCTTATATATGAATGCTGTCTGGGTGACTTGGGGCCAATCACCAGGAGACTAGGAGTTCTAGTCCCGCCTTACACATGAAAGCCAGCTGGGTGACTTTGGGCCAATCACCAGGAGACTGGGAGTTCTAGTCCCGCCTTAGGCATGAAAGCCGGCTGGGTGACTTTGGGCCAATCACCAGGAGACTGGGAGTTCTAGCCCCGCCTTATACATGAAAGCCGGCTGGGTGACTTTGGGCCAATCACCAGGAGACTGGGAGTTCTAGTCCCACATACATAGAAGCCAGCTGGGTGACTTTGGGCCAATCACCAGGAGACTGGGAGTTCTAGTCCCACCTTATACATGAAAGCCAGCTGGATGACCTTGGGGCAATCTCCAGGAGACTGGGAGTTCTAGTCCCACCTTATACATGAAAGCCAGCTTGATGACTTTGGGCCAATCAGCAGGGGACTGGGAGTTCTAGTCCCACCTTATACATGAAAGCCAGCTGGGTGACTTTGGGCCAATCACCAGGAGACTGGGAGTTCTAGTCCCGCCTTAGGCATGAAAGCCGGCTGGGTGACTTTGGGCCAATCACCAGGAGACTGGGAATTCTAGTCCCGCCTTAGGCATGAAAAGTGGGCCAGTTCCTCTCTCAGTTTGTGTGACATTTGGCTCTGTGTGTGTGTCAGCCGATCGGCTTACCAATGGCTCCGATGGCGCTCACCGCCAGCTCCTTGGTGCGGGGAGTTCCAGGGGAGGTCAAGGTGTTGAGCATCCTCTCCATCAAAGCTGGCAGGTAGGGTTCAATCTTATCTTCTGTCGAGAGCAGAGAGAAATTTGTTCACAATTCAGTTCTCCTGTCATAATACAGCTAGTTCTCGACTTACGACCATTCGTTTAGTGAGAAAAAAGGGAGCTAGGACTGTTTTCCACACTTAATGACCGTTTGAAGCATCCCCACATCTCACAGGGATTTACAATCGGATGTGCTTGTCCGGCGACTCGCATTTATGATGGTCGCAGAGTCACGCGCTCCCCTTCTGTCCAGCAAAGTCAACGGGGAAGCCAGATTCACTTAACGACCGTCGGACTAATTTTAACAGCCGCATCCGTTCGGGACGAGAAGAGTCATAAAATGGGGCCAAACTCACTTCACCAACGTCTCGCTTAGCAACCTAAATTCTGGGCTCAATTGTGGTCATAAGCCGGGGTCCACTTGTACAGTTGAGAGACACAGCTCCCAAAGCCACATTTTATTGTGTTTCTGTCACTTTAAGAGAAGGCGGACTTCAACTCCCAGAATTCCCCAGCCAGCACCGAAGGATTCTGGGAGTTGAAGTCCACCCCTCCCCTGCAGTGGAGGAACACAGCTTTATTTATGTCACAGGTGGTTCCCCACGTACGACCGTTTGCTTAACGACCGTTGCAAAAAAAAAAGGAAAGAAAAAAGTCATAAAATCGTATTGGTCACGTGACGATTTGCTTAACGACCGTAATTCCGGGCTCAATTATGGTTGTAAGTCGAGGACTACCTATGCAGGCCATAAAAATGGCTTTATTTAGAAATAAGGTTGCGGGGGGGGGGGGTCTCACCCAGTGGTGGGTTTCACATTTTGTTACCACTCGTTCGTCCCTTCCGCGCGACCTCAAAAACGGGCCTAAATAGGACGGTTTTGGGCCTAGCAGTCCTCCCTGCAGCCTCCTGGGACCAAAAATGGGTGCGCTCCCCCTGTCCACCCCACATGCGTGCATGACTCCCTCCCCCTCACACACGTCTCCCGCATGCACCCCACCTCCACGCGTGCGCGGCAAAAACCCCAAGAATCAGCTGGCTGGCGGGAGGCACACATGCATTCGCCGTAGAGCTGAGCCGGGGTGACAGCTTGCGTGTGCCACAGAGAGGGCTCTCCATGCCACCTGGGGCGCGCATGCCATAGGCTCGTCATCACGGGCCTACAGCCAGAGCGAGTGGGCAGGCCCACCCACGATTTCTGCAACCGGTTCGTGCGAACCGTACCGAACCGGCTGAAGAGGATTTCGGGTCTCACCCAGATTCTCCACGAAGTTCTCCAGAGCGTAGTAGGCCTTCGCCAGGTGGGTGGTGTGGGCCAGCTGAACCCCCTCCAGGTAGCGCAGCAGGAGGGGCATAATTTCATCCGAAAAACGAGCAATGTCCGGCTACGGTTACGGAAGACGGGGAGATGGAAAAAAATCAGGAGAAAATTGAGCAACTCGATAAAAGCTAAAGCGTGGATTTTACAGTGGGAGCATTTTTTGCTCATTTTTTTCGTGACCCGTCAAAACCGCGTTCCACAAAAGCGCGGTCGACGAAAGCGCGTATGTGACGTCATCACAGCGCGACGAAAAAGATCAAAAAATTGAAATAAAAATTAAATTACAGCAAGCCGATTCACATAAAGGTAAGGGTTAGGGTTAGGGTTAGGTTAAGGGTTAGGGTTAGGTTTAGAGCGTTAGCGTTACGTTTAGAGTTAGGTTAAGGGTTAGCGTTAGGTTTTTCGTTAGGTTAAGGGTTAGGTTTAGGTTTAGGGTTAGGTTAAGGGTTAGGTTTAGGGTTAGGTTAAGGGTTAGGTTAAGGGTTAGGTTAAGGGTTAGGTTAAGGGTTAGGTTTAGGGTTAGGTTAAGGGTTAGGTTAAGGGTTAGGTTAAGGGTTAGGTTAAGGGTTAGGTTAAGGGTTAGGTTTAGGGTTAGGTTTAGAGCGTTAGCGTTACGTTTAGCGTTAGGTTAAGGGTTAGTGTTAGGTTTTTCGTTAGGTTAAGGATTAGGTTAAGGGTTAGGTTAAGGGTTAGGTTTAGGGTTAGGTTTAGGGTTAGGTTAAGGGTTAGGTTTAGGGTTAGGTTTAGGGTTAGGTTTGGGGGGGTTAGGGTAAGGTTTTCGCTTTATTTTTACATTTTTCGATCTTTTTCGTCGCGCTGTGATGACGTCTACCGCGGTTTTGTGGTGGAACCATTTTTGGGGGGGGGGGACCACCCAGGAGCACTCTGCAAGCCTCCTAAAGGCTGTTCATGCCTTTTTTTTAAAAAAAGGGCCCATTTTTGCGAAAAACGGGCCATTTTTGGAAGGTCTGCAGTGATTTTTTTTTTTTTAAATTTGCCTCTTCAAAACCTTGGTGCAAATGGATTGACTATACACAAAACAAATACGGGACTAAGAAATTCCAGATAGCCTATGCTTAAGATTAGGAATAATTTAAACTGCTTAAAAGTTTGTGCAACAGCAAGAAGCTGAGTTCAACGCAGAGATGTTATTGACTTTCTTTTTTTTTTTTTAATTTCCTTTGTCTTAATATATTTCAAACTGTGTTTGTTAAAAAGCTACACCGTGTACGGGCTCTGGGAAGTCGGGGGGGGGGGGGAAGGGAGGTGGGGTCTTAGGGGGGAGGGGGGGATATATAGTATGTGCTAGATTTTAAAGTAACACGATTGCACTTGTATACTGTTGCTCTTTAATTCCAGTGTAAAAATAGGACAAGCTGAATATATTGATAGATAGTAGAAATACACCGAAGGGAGGAGTAGAGGGAAAGAAGAAAGAGGGGTAGAGAGGGTGGGAGAGAGGACTGGAGGGAGGGTGAGAAGGAAGGGAGGGAGTGTATCGGGAGAGGGGAGTCGTAGAGGGGGAGGGGAAGTAGGATAGAGGGGAAGGATGGAGGGAAGAAGGAAAGTTGGAGGGGGGGCAAAAGAAAGGGTGTATGGAGGGTCGAAGAGGTACATTGGGTTTGTATTTTGGGGGGCATTATTGACAAGAGGAATGGCTGTGTTTATTGTTTAATGTTATATGGCCCCGGTTCTGTACAGTCTATGTGGGACTGTACGAAAATGAAAATGGAAAATAAAACTATCTACAGAGAAAACCTTGGTGCGTCTTATACTCTGCAAAATACGGTATTCAGATGGTAAGCGTCTTTCTCCTTTGGGCGTGGCTCACCTGCAGATTCTCGGAGAACTGGCCCAAGGCGAACAGCGCAGCGTTGCGTACCACCTGACTCTCGTCTGCCAATGCGCGGCACACCACCTGGAGCATGGGCTGAAGATGCCTGTGGACAGAAGGATGTAGACATACATGACGGAGGCAAGAGCATGTCGAGAGAACCCCGAGCCAAAATCGGAATGGGGTTACGATTCAAGGCTGTAACCTCCCCTCATGGCCGTCGAGTGAAACACGGCCTGATCGCAAACCGACCAGTGGTTGTGGCTTGCCGGCGGCCAGAGGAGCTGGCAGCAGAGTCGGACAGTGAGGAGGTTGGGGAGGAAGATGGGCCAGTCCTGGAGTCTGGGGAAGGCTCGAATGAGGGCTCTGTGTCGGAGGCAGAGAGGGAGCTAGACAGCAGCGGGACAGAGGAACAGCTGGAGCCTGTTCCCAGTGTGCGCATGCGCGGAGCTGCCAGAAGACAAGAACGACTAAGAAAGCAGGGTCAACTTGGGAGTAAAGCCACACCTTGGAAGTGATTGGTTCTTCCCACAGGAAACAAAAGAGGAACAAATGGGGAATGGGCTGTTGCAGGAAACAATTTGTCCCTTCGGTCGTGTCAAGAGTGGGAAGTTCTGTTTGTGACTATAAGAGACTCTGTGCCAAGTTTTGCCTTGCCCACCGTTGGGAAACTAGTTATCTGGCAGCTCTCCGAGCGAGATAAGGTTTGTGTGGATAAATATTCCTCGGAAAGACTGTTCTTCGCCAAGCGTTGCTGACTGTGAAGGAAAGGAATTCACAGTCATGCCAAGTTTTGCCTCGCCATGTTTTTGGAAACTATTTATATGTTAGCTCGCCAAGCAAGATAAGGTTCGTGTTGATAAATACTCCTCTGGAAGACTGTTTGCCAAGCCTTGCGGACTGTGAATGACAGGAATTCACAGTCCTGCCAATTTTGCCTATCCCTTTGTGTGGAAACTAGTTATCTGGCAGCTCGCCAAGCGAGATAAGGTTCGTGTGTCTAAATATTCCTTGGAAAGACTGTTTGCCAAGCATTGCTGACTGTGAATGAAAGGAATTCACAGTCGTGCCAAGTTTTGCCTCGCCCTGTTTTTGGAAACTAGTTATATGTTAGCTCGCCAAGCGAGATAAGGTTCGTGTTGATAAATACTCCTCTGAAAGACTGTTTGCCAAGCCTTGAGGACTGTGAATGACAGGAATTCACAGTCCTGCCAATTTTGCCTGTCCCTGTGTGTAGAAACTAGTTATCTGGCAGCTCGCCAAGCGAGATAAGGTTTGTGTGTATAAATATTCCTCGGAAAGACTGTTTGCCAAGCCTTGCAGACTGTGAATGACAGGAATTCACCGTCGTGTAAGCAACAGGGGTTTTGCTGGGAGCAAGACTCCGCTTCATGCTTTTTAAGGAAGCCTGGGTCAGAACCGTAGGTTACGTACTTGTTACGGATGTGATCTCCACAGCCTTCGGCCAGCACCGCCAAACACATGAGCCCGGCCTTCCGGTGGTATGGGTTGGGGCTCAAAAGCGCCGGTTCCATTAGAGGGGTCTGGGGGAGGAGCAAACCAACAGGAGTCCTTTTAAGATCTGGTTGGCCCCTATTGTCGTCATTTTGAATCCCCCCCCCACCAAAAAAAATGCTCGTACTCACCAGCTGGGGGAAAAGCTTTTCAGGGGGGAGATACAGCGCCAGCATATCAATCACCTGTTGGGGAGAGGCAGAAGGAAGATTTGATGGGAGATCCTGTAGGGCAGGGGCCTCCAAACTGGAGTAGGTGAAGACGAGCGGATTTCAACTCCCAGAATTCCGCTTGGCGATCTTAACGTTGCCAAGATTAGAGATCATTGTTCTAGAGTCTAGACTCTCACTTGACCCTATAAACCATAACCTGGTGTAGTTTCTCTATGTATCGTAGCTCTGCTGGGAATAAGCGGTAACTCAATACTGTCTATCTTGTATTTGGTTCTCGTTGTATATATATCCCTGTTTCCCCCCGTTTCACCATATCCTGTTCTTTCAATAAAGCATTCAGATCTACGCACACGGTCTGTTTTACTGGAGGATAGGCGGGGTTAGTTGCATGTCGAGCTGCACGCAGACGAACGTGTAGTGAGGACAGAACATGTATCGTAGCTCTGCTGGGAATAAGCCAAGATTTGCGGTTTCCTGTCATGTGGGAACTCCACCCATTGAATCACAGTCTACAAACCGCCAATTAAAGTCCAGCCGTCTTAAAAGTGGCATATTTGGAGAGCCCTCACCTGACCCTAAACCATAATCTGCTGTCGTTTCTCTGTTTTGGGCATAGTGTATCGTACCCGAAGCTGGGAATACACCAAGATTCGTGGCTTTTTGCACTGTGGGAACTCCACTTATTGAATCACACTCTCCAAACCGCTAATCGAAGCCCAGCTGTCTTTAAAGTTGCCAATTTTGGAGGTCACTGCTCTAAAGAAAAAAGGCTGAGCTGGGATCTGCAAGCAAGAGATTCTGGGATTGAACTGGGGGAGGGGGCAAGAGGAATATGGGTAGGGGTGGGATTCAGCTGGTTCGGGCGAACCGGTTTGCTCTGACGATCAGCTGGGAAGTGAAGCAGTTCACTCCAACGATCAACTGGAAAGCGAAGTGGTTCGCTCCGACGATCAGCTGGGAAGTGAAGCAGTTCACTCCAACGATCAGCTGGAAAGCGAAGCGGTTCGCTCCGACGATCAGCTGGGAAGCGAAGCGGTTCGCTCCGACGATCAGCTGGGAAGCGAATTATTCGCTCCGACGATCAGCTGAGAAGTGAAGCGGTTTGCTCCGACGATCAGCTGGGAAGCGAACTGGTTTCCTCCGATGATCAGCTGGGAAGTGAAGTGGTTCACTCCAACGATCAGCTGGAAAGCGAAGCGGTTCGCTCTGACGATCAGCTGGGAAGCGAACTGGTTTGCTCTGACAATCAGCTGGGAAGTGAAGCAGTTCACTCCGACGATCAGCTGGGAAGCGACCTGGTTCCCTCCGATGATCAGCTGGGAAATGAAGCAGTTCAACGATCAGCTGGAAAGTGAAGCGGTTCGTTCCGACGGTCAGCTGGGAAGCGAATTATTCGCTCCAACAATCAGCTGAGAAGTAAAGCGGTTTGCTCCGATGATCAGCTGGGAAGCGAACTAGTTTGCTCCGATGATCAGCTGGGAAGTGAAGCAGTTCACTCCAACGATCAGCTGGGAAGCGAAGAGGTTCACTCTGATGATCAGCTGGGAAGTGCACCAGTTTGCTCCGATCAGTTTGGCCCTCCCACCTGGCCCTATATCATCTCATCTGATTCCCGCGCCTCAGCTGTGCTACTCTCCCAGAAGTAACGTGGAAGGTAAGTTTTGTTAAAAGCGTGCATGCGAACAGGTGCGCACTTCCAAAACATGCATCACCGAACCGGTTGTTAAACTGGCGGGATCCTACCACTGAGCATGGGGCATGCTGGGAGTTGTGGATCCAGAGGCAGGGTGCCTAGAAAGCAGCTGGGCACGAACACAGGGGATTCTGGGAGTGAGAAGGCTGGGCCCACGAAGCCCGGAGCATCCCAGGAAGTGAGGAGAGTTGAAATTGAAAGATTGCTGCCCCCTCCCTGCAAAAAAGCCAGACCTGGACCGCGAAGTGTTTGGGCGTCTGGACTTCTGCGTGGTCTTCGATTTCCTCTTCGGTCAACTCGTCCTCCGTATCCATCTGTCCCGGGGGAGGCTCTGCGCTCATGATGGGGAAGAGGGTGCTCAGGATGGGCGAGAGGAGCTTGTGCTTCAGGATGGCCTGGTTGAGGGGAGGATGAGAAGTGGGAGGGGTGAGTGCCCTGTGGCAGAGGAGGAGGGGGGCAAGATGCCACCCGGGAAGAGGGGGAGGGAGGGAAATTCGGGGCGGCATCCCTGACCTTGCTCTTCAGCTTGATGAGGTAGCTGACGCAGGAGAGGGCCTTCACCCGCAGGCCGTCGCTCAGCTGCTGATTGGAGGCCACCTGTGGAAAAAGATGGAATCAGGAGTGGCCGGATCTGTCTCCAGCTAACAGGGGGCACCATGGAGCGGGTGGCAGGAAAGAGGCGCAGCCAGCAGGGGGCACCTGGGTGTGTGTGTGTGTGGAATAAGTGTCAGGAAAAAGGCATGGCCAGCAGGGTGGAGCTGGTGACACCAAAGAGGAGTGGCCAGCAGGGGGCATCGTGTGCAGTGGGAGCATGTATAGGAAAGAGAAATGGCACCAGGGGATGACAGCAGGGGGGAAGAAAGGGAGTAGGAGGCTCCAGGGGACTGGAATGAGATAGGACCATCCCGCCCATCCTGGTCACCTCCAGGCAGAAGTTCACGACTTCCGAGAGATGCTGGACCACGATGGCAACTTCGGTCTCCAGGAGTTCGTCAAAAACTTCCATCGCTTCACTTGCCTGGACCTGGAAGATTTGGAGGGGGGGGGGGGACGAAAATAGAAAGTTGTGGGGGAACACAACACATTACATTTTGAGAATTAGATTGGGGCGGGGGGGAATGACGGCCCTTTCAGGCTTGCTTCCTATGGCCCTTTTTTCACTTGTGGACTTCAACTCCCAGAATTCCTGAGCCAAGATGGGGAACTATGGCCCTTTCAGGCCTTGTGGACTTCAACTCCCAGAATTCCTGAGCCAGCATGGGAAACTATGGCCCTTTTATCACTTGTGGACTTCAACTCCCAGAATTCCTGAGCCAAGATGGGGAACTATGGCCCTTTCAGGCCTTGTGGAGTTTAACTCCCAGAATTCCTGAGCCAGCATGGGAAGAAACTATGGCCCTTTTATCACTTGTGGACTTCAACTCCCAGAATTCCTGAGCCAAGATGGGGAACTATGGCCCTTTCAGGCCTTGTGGACTTCAACTCCCAGAATTTCTGAGCCAGCATGGGGAACTATGGCCCTTTCAGGACTTGTGGACTTCAACTCCCAGAATTCCTGAGCCAGCATGGGAAACTATGCCCTTTTATCACTTGTGGACTCAACTCCCAGAATTCCTGAGCCAAGATGGGGAACTATGGCCCTTTCAGGCCTTGTGGACTTCAACTCCCAGAATTCCTAAGCCAAGATGGGGAATGATGGCCCTTTCAGGCCTTGTGGACTTCAACTCCCAGAATTCCTCAGCCAGCATGGGGAACTATGGCCCTTTTAGGACTTGTGGACTTCAACTCCCAGAATTCCTGAGCCAGCATGGGAAACTATGGCCCTTTTATCACTTGTGGACTTCAACTCCCAGAATTCCTGAGCCAAGATGGGGAACTATGGCCCTTTCAGGACTTATGGACTTCAACTCCCAGAATTCCTAAGCCAAGACGGGGAACGGTGGCCCTTTCAGGCCTTGTGGAGTTCAACCCCCAGAATTCCTGAGCCAGCCATGGCTGGCTCAGGAATTCTGGGAATTGAAGTCCACAAGGCCTGAAAGGGCCTATCGTTCTCCACTTCTGGATTAGATGAATACAGAAAGACCAGCAGCACTCTCCAAACTGGCGCCCTCTGGAGGGGACAATGAGCCCCAGGACCCCTAACCTTACTGGGGTCAACCAGAGCCCCCTGACCCATCGGGACAGGCGGGATGGGGGCAGGCTGGAGAAGGCCAGCTGTATTCCCCCTTCCGCCCAAGATAATTAAGAAATCCCTTTAGCCAGAGAGAAATTAAGGAGAAGAGATCAACCCCACATACGTGTAGTCCTCGATTTATGACAGTTCACTTAGTGACGAAGTGAGAACGGCGCTGAAAAAAAGGGACTTGGGGGCGTTTTTCACACTTACGACCGTCGCGGGATTCCCCGGGATCAAAATTGTGATCAAAATTCGGACGCCCCTGGCAACGGATTCACATTTATGACGGCTGCATTGTCCCGGGGGTCCTTTTTGCAACCGTCTGAGAAGCAGAAGTCAAGGAGTGGGGGAGCCGGATTCACTTAACAACCATGTTACTCACTTAACAATCGCAGCGATTCACTTAGCAACCGTGGCAAAGGAAGGTTGTAAAATGGAGCCAAGCTCATGTAACTGCGTGGCTAAGCAAGGGAGATGTCGGGATCAATTGTGGTCGTAAGTCGAGGACTACCTGTAGACCCATTAATGGGGAGCCAGGAGGAAGTTTCCCTTAATATCAATGTTTCTTAACTTTCAGCCATTTTAAGATGGGCGGACTTCAACTCCCAGAATTCCCTAGCCGGTGTGCGGGCTTAAAAACAAGCATTTTATACGTGCGCCTGCGCAGAAAACCGCACCTCGTTCACGTGGATGAGTTCTCGGATGGCTGCTATCACTTTGGGCATCATGGAAGACATGAGCGTCTGAAGGAGAGAGGACATCCAAAGGGTGAAAACGATAGCATATATAGATTACACTTAAAAAATTAAATCCAAGTCTCAACAGCCATTTTAAAGATGGAGGGGACTTCAACTCCCAGAATTCCCCAGCCACCTCTGGAAGCTACCATTAAAAAAAATCAAGAGTTTACCAAGGGCTCAAAGGGGATTTGATTTTAAGCTCCTCATTTTACACGTCGATCAATTAAAGCATTTAATTTAAGCAGTTTTTTAACGAGCGGGCAACTGAATGGAGCTGGCTGTTGAGTGGCCAGATGCCTTTCTTGTCACCAATGCGGAGTTACATTCGGCAGATATATTCTCAATGTACCCAGAGAGAAAGAGAGAAAAAAAATATCTGCATCTGCTTAGGGTCGAACTCAAAGCTTCCTGATTGTGAGGCGAGCGCTCCACCTCTAGGCATACGATTAAATTAAAGCATATGATTGATCTGCCAAAATTGATCCGCCGGAGATCCAGTTTCAAAAAAAAAAGATTATTTTCCGGAAAAAAAAGGGAATTGTGTGGATCTTCAGACCAGCAGCCACTGCCGATCCAGCTGGGAGGGAGGTGGGTAAGTTCAGGAGCGTGGGGAGGACCGCAGATTAAACTGGATCCGGTGGCGGAGAGTTCCCCTGACCCTTTGAGCTACTTTCTACCGGCAACATCCTTCGAAGGCTTCGGCCTCGCTAACAGGCGGAGGGAAAAGCGGAGAGGCGGTAGGGAAGAGGAAGAGGAGGGTCCTACACACCACTTCGTCGGAACTCAGGCCGCCAACCACGGCGCTCAAACTCCGGAGGGAATAGTAGAGGACGGCCGGCTGACTCCGGTTGTTGAGGGTCTGATGGAAGAGGCGCAGGAGGTCCTTGTAGTACGGGGAGAATTGGTCGGGGTCCAG
>NC_045558.1:141810671-141840671 GCF_009769535.1 Thamnophis elegans
TAGTTGCTCCCAACTCTAGGGGGGGTGCTCATCTCCGTTTCAAAGCCGAAGAGCCAGCGCTGTCCGAAGACGTCTCCGTGGTCATGTGGCTGGCATGACTCAACGCCCCCGAAGGCGCACGGAACGCTGTTCCCTTCCCACCAAAGGTGGCTCCTATTCTTCTACTTGCAACTTTTGACGTGCTTTCGAACTGCTCGGTTGGCAGAAGGCACGGGAGCTCACTCTGTTACGCAGAGCCAGGGATTCGAACCGCCGAACTGCCGACCTTTCTGATCGACAAGCTCAGCGTCTTAGCCCCCCGAGGCACGGCATCCCATAGTTAGTTGGTTCTATACTAATTGTAGCTTAAATTAATTGCAAAAGGCCACTTTATTGTTTTGAGAGCAATGAGAGCTTTTGACACCATCGAACTTCCCAGGTCCTTTTTTGACGACTCACATATCTTGATCTGCTGCGCCAATTTTCTTCCAGTGTTTGCTCAGCCGCCGTCGGAGCAGCACGGCGGCAAATTGCTGGATCTGAGAAAGGAGGAAGAGAGAGAGAATGGGAAGGAAAATGCAGAAGAAAGGACCAAAACAACAGATTTTTTTTGAGCATTGAAAAAGGCAGCATTCAAATAATCACAGAGAGAAACACGATGACAGTAGAAGCCATTTTACGGCAGTACAGTAGAAGCATTTTAAGGCACAACAGGCTGTATCTTAACAGAACACACAGCCCGAGGGGTGTTAAGGGGTGTCTTACCCCCACATTATTTGTTTCCAGAGAGTAAGTCATTAGTTGAAATTATGTAAAGCGTTCCAGAGTTATGTTGGAACACACAAAGCCATTTTATATATAGGTTGTGGGGTTTTTTTTTAATGGCAGAAGCCGTTGGTGGTAGAGATTGGAGTTCTAAAGGAAAAAAAAAAGGTTTTTATGAAGCTGAAAACTCAGTGGGGTCCCACGGAAAAAAAGGAGGGAGATACGAATTTGTCTCAAAAGGCAATGAAGGATGTGCCCACGTGGTTTGGTACGAGGTTGCAAAGCAGAAAGCCATCTCTAAGTAAAACTTTTACAATACAATACAATACAATAGCAGATTCGGAAGGGACCTTGGAGGTCTTCTAGTCCAACCCCCTGCCTAGGCAGGAAACCCTATACAGTTCCAGACAAATGGTTTATCCAACATCTTCTTCAAGACTTCCAGTGTTGGGGCATTCACAACTTCTGGAGGCAACTTCTGTTCCACTGATTAATTGTTCTAACTGTCAGGAAATTTCTCCTCCGTTCTAAGTTACTTCTCTCCTTGATTAGTTTCCACCCATTGCTTCTTGTTCTGTCCTCCGATGCTTTGGGGAATAGCTTGACTCCCTCTTCTTTGGGGCAACCCCTGAGATATTGGAAGACTGCTATCATGTCTCCCCTAGTCCTTCTTTTCATTAAACTAGACATCCCCAGTTCCTGCAACCGTTCTTAATATGTTTTAGTCTCCTGTCCCCTCATCCTCTTTGTTGCTCTTCTCTGCACTCTCTTGCAACCTACTGTATTTTTCGGAGGATAAGACGCACCGGAGTATAAGACGCACCAAGGTTTTGAAGAGGCAATTTTTTAAAAAAAAAAATAGGTAGGTAGGGAGAGATATAGAGGGAGTGAAAGAGAGAGAAATACGGTAGGTAGGGAGAGAGAGAGAGAGAGTAGTTAGGTAGGTAGATAGATAAAGGAATAGAGAGAGAGAGAGAGAGAGAGAGAGAGAGAGAGAGAGAGAGAGAGATACAGTAGGTAGGTAGGGAGAGAGAAGAGTAGTTAGTTAGGTAGATAGATAAAGGGAGGGAGGGACAGAGAGAGAGAGAGAGAGAGATACAGTAGGTAGGTAGGGAGAGAGTGTGTAGGTAGATAGGTAGGTAGAGGGATAGAGAGAGAGAAATAGAGAGATAAAGAGAAACAGAAATACAATAGATAGGTAGGGAGAAAGAGAGAGTAGGTAGGTAGGTATGTAGATAAGAGGGGGGAGAGAGAAATACAGTAGACGTAGCGAGAGAGTAGATAGGTAGATAGATAGAGAGATATAGTAGATAGGTAGGGAGAGAGAGAGGGGGAGAGAATAGGTAGGTAGGCACGCAGTAGATAGAGGGGGAGAGACAGAAATACAGTAGATAGGGAAGAGAGAGAGTGTAGGTAGGTAGATAGAGGGAGGGAGGGAGAGAAATACAGTAAACGGGGAGAGAGAGAGAGAGAGAGAGAGAGAGAGAGAGAGAGAGTAGGTAGGCAGATAGAAGGAGGGAGGGAGAGAAATACAGTAGGTAGGTAGGGAGAGAAATACAGTAGGTAGGTAGGGAGAGAGAGTAGGTAGGTACCTAGGTAGATAAAAGGAGAAAGGGAGAGGGAGGGAGGGAGAGAGAGAGGGAGAGAGAGAGAGAGAGAGAGAGAGAGAAAGAAATACAGTAGATAGGGAGAGAGAGAGAGAGAGAGAGTAGGTAGGCAGGTAGATGTTTCCAGGTGTATTTATCCATGGGCTGGAGAAGGGAATCGCTGACAATCTGCAGCACCTAAGACTTTGTTTCTGCTGCTACAGCACTTGATCAATCTAATTCTCATCAATCAGTTAAAGAGCTTCCCAAAAGGGGAAAAAAAGTTCTTGCACTCTGCAAACCTCAAAAAAAAAAAAAGGCATGCATAGCCTTGGGGGGGGGGGGGCTTGCCTGCGGTGGGGGGGGGGGCAAAATTGAGCAAAAAAACGGCCCGTTTTTTCACTCATTTCTGCCCTCCCCAGCCCCCAGGAGCTCTCTGAAAGCCTCCTAAAGGCTATGCAGGGCCATTTTTGCAAAAGGGGGCGAGGTTTCGGGAGGCCAAAAATGCTGTATTCGGTGTATAAGACGCACTCAAGATTTTCAGCCTCTTTTTTTGAGGGGAAAAGGTGCGTCTTATACTCCGAAAAATACGGTATATTGAGACCCATCTCACCTGGCCGAGCTTGTGAGGACTTACCTGAGGATCTTGTGAATGTGTCATGACGTAGCAGAGATGGGAAAGAGCCGCCGGCTCCTTCAGGACTTCCTTCAGCTGAGCCGTCGCCTGGAAGAATAAAAGAACAGGCAGCAAAGGGTTAAGCTGGCTCCCAAAACAGGTAGCCCTCGACTTACAACGCTTCATTTAGCGAGCATTCAAGGGTATTGAAAAAAGTGAGTTATGACCTTTTTTCACCCACAGCCTGAATCAAAATTCGGAGGCTTGGCAAAGGACTCGCACTTACGACGGGGGACTGACGTAACCAAGGTAGCGAGAAAAATCATAAACTGGGGCGAAACTCACTCAAGGACCGACTCACTTTGCAACGTAAATCCTGGGCTCGTAACTACAAGGTGGTGGAGAAGCGTCTGAATTTGGAATGGAACAGGGACAGGATAGGATAGAATAGAGAATATAAAACAGGATAGAGAATAGAATTAATAGAGAGGAGAGGACATGGGACAGAAGAGAATAGAATATAGATTCACGTAACCGACATGGCAAGTCGTAAAATGGGGCAAAACTCACTCATGGAACATCTCATGATGTCACATAAATAAATCCTGAGCTCATAAATACATAAGTCCATGGACCAGCGCCTGAATTTTGAATAGAATAGGAATAGGAATTAGGAGGGGAGAGGAAATAATGGATTGGATTGGACTGGATTGGAAGGGAATGGAATAGAATAGAACAGAATTAATAGATAGGATAGGATAGAAAATAGAATAGAACAGAATATGAATTAGAAATAAAAATAGAAATAAAAATAGAAATAAAAATAGAAATAAAAATAGAAATGGAAGTAAAAATAAAAATAGAAGTAGGTTTAGGTTTAGATTTATTGGATTTATATGCCGCCCTTCTCCCAAGGACTCAGGGCGGCATAAACATTAAAAAAAAATATATTACAAAAGTTTAAAAAAAATTAGATAGAATATCCAAAAAAAACCCAAACCCAATTAAGATTAACAATAACATTTTTTTTAAAAATTTCAATTAAAATTAACAATAATCACTAATTTATTTTGTAAAGTAAAAATAAATAGAAATAAAAATAAATAGACATAAAAATAGAAATAGAAATAAAAAATAGAAATAGAAATAAAAATAGAAATAAAAATAGACATAAAAAATAGAAATAGAAATAGAAATAAAAAATAGAAATAGAAATAAAAATAGAAATAGAAATAAAAAATAGAAATAGAAATAAAAATAGAAATAGAAATAAAAATAGAAATAGCAATAAAAATAGGAATAAATAGGAATAGAAATAAAAAATAGAAATAGAAATAAAAATAGAAATAGAATGGAATAGAATTCTTTATTGGCCAATTGTGATTGGACACACAAGGAATTTAGGTCCCAAGTGTACATAAAAATACATTCCTCAAAAATCCTAAGATACAACCCTTAGTGATACTCATAGGATACTAAACCAGCAATCAAAATCCTACTAGGAATCTATCATCTATCTATCTATCATCTATCTATCTATCTATCTATCTATCTATCTATCTATCTATCTATCTATCTATCTATCTATCTATCTATCTATCATCTATCTATCTATCTATCTATCTATCATCTAAATAATAATAATAATAATAATAATAATAAATAAATAAATAAATAGATAAATAAATAATACAATATAAATCTTAAAGGTAAACGGGTCGTTTTAAGCGTGCCAAAGGGGTCCCTTTTTTCCCCTTGACCCGGCCCCTTTGGGTCACTATCTGAACCGTCAGAAGTCGAGGACCGCTTCTGGTTCCACTACACACACACACACACACACACACACACACCAGCCCCCAAAGCCAGGCTCCCCCTTCCCATTGCAATGAGCAAGCCCCCACCCCCATCCCACCCCATTCTCCCTATAGTCTTTCTTCCTCCCCTTCCTCTTCCCCCCCCACCGCCTGCCTGCAGGAAACTAACTAACTAACTAACTAACTAACTAAATAAATAAATAAATAAAACAATATAAATTGTAAAGATAACAAGCTGCCACAGGTCATTGAAGTGCGCCAAAGGGGTCCCAAGTCCCTTTTTCCCCCCCTTGACCTGGTCCCTTTGGGTCACTAAGTGAACCCGTCGCACGTCGAGGACCTCACTAACTAACTAAAACAATATAAATTGTAAAGATAACAAGCTGTCACGGGTCATTGAAGTGCGCCAAAGGGGTCCCAAGTCCCTTTCCCCCCCCCCTTGACCTGGTCCCTTTGGGTCACTAAGTGAACCCGTCGCACGTCGAGGACCTCACTAACTAACTAAAACAATATAAATTGTAAAGATAACAAGCTGTCACGGGTCATTGAAGTGCGCCAAAGGGGTCCCAAGTCCCTTTCCCCCCCCCCCCTTGACCTGGTCCCTTTGGGTCACTAAGTGAACCCGTCGCACGTCGAGGACCTCACTAACTAACTAAAACAATATAAATTGTAAAGATAACAAGCTGTCACGGGTCATTGAAGTGCGCCAAAGGGGTCCCAAGTCCCTTTCCCCCCCCCCTTGACCTGGTCCCTTTGGGTCACTAAGTGAACCCGTCGCACGTCGAGGACCTCACTAACTAACTAAAACAATATAAATTGTAAAGATAACAAGCTGTCACGGGTCATTGAAGTGCGCCAAAGGGGTCCCAAGTCCCTTTTCCCCCCCCCTTGACCTGGTCCCTTTTGGTCACTAAGTGAACCCGTCGCAAGTCGAGGACCTAACTAACTAAAACGATATAAATTGTATAGATAACAAGCTGCCACGGGTCATTGAAGTGCGCCAAAGGGGTCCCAAGTCCCTTTTTCCCCCCCCTTGACCTGGTCCCTTTTGGTCACTAAGTGAACCCGTCGCAAGTCGAGGACCGCTCCTGGTTCCACTCCCCCCCCACCCCATCCCAGCCCCCAAAGCCCTGCTCTCCCCTCTTCCCATTGCAATGGACAAGCCCCATGCTCCCAACCCCTCCGCGCCCCTCTTCCTCTGCCTGCCTGCAGCTCTACCTGTTGGATGACGGCATTGTCTGGCTGTAGCAACAGCGCCAGGATCTGCTCCAGCTGCTGGGCTGCCATGGGGCTGCGAGGGAAGGGACGGGCCAGGGGCAGCGAGGGGAGGCCCGGGCGGGGGGCATGGAAAGAGGCCGAGGGCGGGACGCCCCCACAGTCCCGGGAACCGCCCGGACGGAGCTCAGCCTGCGGCTGCTTTGCCCAGCCTGGCCAGCACACGTGGAGCAGACGAGGCACGGCTTCCGGGAGACGGGCAGAAGGGACGCCGGAAGCGAGCGAGCCAGCGCGTGGGGGGGGGGAGCGCGCGCGCCTCTAGCGCCGATTCAGGAGCGGAGGACTTACTGCAACCATTTCCAATTCACGCAGCGGGAAGGCGCTCTGCACATGTTCAGAGGCACCTGCTTTCCCCCCCCCTCCCTTAGATAAGGGTATATATGCATCTGCGCTTTTCCTCTTTTATGGGGCTGGAGGAGGAGCTCAGTCACCACCCAAGCAAGCTCCCTGGGGAGGGGGGGAAATCAAGGAAAGCGCTCTGTACATGGTCAGAGGTATCTGCTTCTCTCTTAGATACAGATACATCCTTAGGTAGGGCTATCTGTCTTCTTTTATGGGATTGGAAGACGAGCCCAACGAGGAGTCACTGCAATCGCTCAATTCACCTGGCTAAGCTCCTTGGGGAGGCCGGCCAGGAAAAAGCACTCTGCACATGTTCAGAGGCATCTGCTTCTCCCTTAGATAGGGGAATACACCTGTGTCTTTCCTCTTTTATGGGGTTGGAGGCCCAATGAGGAATCCCTGCAAACATTCAACCCACCCGACCAGGCTCCCTGGGGAGGGAGGCCAGGCAGCAAAAGCACTCTGCACATGTTCAGAGGCATCTGCTTCTCTGTTGGGGAAGATAAAAGCACCCAGCTTCGCCTTTCCTCTTAGGCTGGGTGGATGGATCAGCACCAGAAGCCCAGATAATTCTCATTTTCCTCCTGAGGCCTTATTCAAGGTCCCTTCCAGCTCTGTTATTATTCTGTTATTCAGAAATTGTGGGAGCTTCATCCCTGGAGACTTTCAAGAAGAGACTGGACTGCGATTTGTCAGAAATGGTGCAGGATCTCCTGCCTGGGCAGGGGGTTGGACTAGATGACCTACCAGGTCCCTTCCAGCTCTGTTATTATTCAGAAGTTGTGGGAGCTTCATCCCTGGGGGTTTTCAAGAAGAGACTGGACAGCCATTTGTCAGAAACGGTGCAGGATCTCCTGCTTGGGCATGGAGGGGGGTTGGACTAGATGACCTCCAAGGTCCCTTCCAGCTCTGTTATTATTCTGTTATTCAGAAGTTGTGGGAGCTTCATCCCATGGGGCTTTCAAGAAGAGACTGGACTGCCATTTGTCAGAAATGGTGCAGGATCTCCTGCTTGGGCAAGGGGTTGGACTAGATGACCTCCAAGGTCCCTTCCAGCTCTGTTATTATTCTGTTATTCAGAAGTTGTGGGAGCTTCATTCCCTGGAGGCTTTCAAGAAGAGACTGGACTGCCATTTGTCAGAAACGGTGAAGGATCTCCTGCCTGGGCAGGGGGTTGGACTAGATGACCTCCAAGGTCCCTTCCAGCTCTGTTATTATTCTGTTATTCAGAAGTTATGGGAGCTTCATCCCTGGAGGCTTTCAAGAAGAGACTGGACTGCGATTTGTCAGAAATGGTGTAGGATCTCCTGCCTGGGCAGGGGGTTGGACTAGATGACCTCCAAGGTCCCTTCCAGCTCTGTTATTATTCAGAAGTTGTGGGAGCTTCATCCCTGGAGACTGGACTGCCATTTGTCAGAAACGATGGTAGGGTCTCCTGCTTGGGCATGGAGGGGGGTTGGACTAGATGACCTCTGAGGTCCCTTCCAACTCTGTTAATCTGCAATCCTCTGGATCTTGAGCCTATATCTTCTGGGCTGTTGGCTATTCCTGCCAGCTTAGTATCATCTACAAATTTGATGAGTTCTCCTTTTATTCCCTCATCTTAAGTCATTTATGCAGATATTGAAGATATCTAAGATGGAAGTTTGTGGTACCAGCCATCTGTTTAGGGACCGATCCATGTTACAACGGCGTTGGGGGGAAAAAGTGGCTGTTTTTCGCACTTACGACATATGGTCATGGGATCAAAATTCAGACCCTTGGCAACCGATTCATATTTCCGACGGTCGCAGGATTCCCTCTGGCGACCTTCCGCCAAGACAGATTCACTCAACCAACCGCCTTACCAGCTTAACAGCCGCCGTGATTCTCTTTGCGACGGCGGCGAGAAAAGTCGCCCAATGGGGCGAGGCTCACTGAACCGCCGTCTTGCTTAGCTGCAGAAATGTCGTAAGTTCGGGGACTAACTGTCTAAGCGGCGTTGGTGATTTTAAGACGTGGGATAGACTTCCAACTCCCAGCATTTCCCCCGTTTTAAGAAGTACTAAATAACAGATTTAACAACTATTGTTGGAAGGGCTGAAGACACAAATATGCCCAGAATCAGCACCGAGACCTGGGATTTTTCCATTTCCTTTTTATTAATAAAAAATTAACTTTTGAGATCTGTAAAAAGAAACGCAAAAACCGAGACGTCAACTTAAAAAATAATCCAACTTCAATCCTTGCTAATATACATAATTCCTTATATAGACTTCTCCCCCCCAGCCCCTTTTAATATAATATATATTTTCTTCTCTTCCCGGTGGGGGGAAAATGGGATGGGAGGATTGCTCTCAATCTGGTACGAAGGAGGGGAGGAAGAGGAAGGAAAACAGCTTGGCGGGACAGTGCGAAAAAATTGCTTGGAGGACAAATTAGATTCAACAACAGAAATCCACTGTTCGTTTTTTTCAAATTTGTGAATGGTAAAGATGGGTGGGATTTCAACTCCCAGAATTCCCCAGCCAGCTGGGGTTGAATTCCCACCTGTCTTTACTATTTACAAATTTCAAAAACATTGCCCCCCCCCCCCAAATCCTTGAAGATTAACTATCTGATTTCTCCCAATCTCATCGGTGAACCTTTAAAAGTTGCATGGAATAAACGGCTTTATTGATTTATTACTTTATTTATTTAAGGGTCACCGAGGAGACTGGTAGAAAATCATCAGAAAATCATTTTTTGGGGGGGGGATGCAGTCTCCACATTTCCTGGAATCGTCAAACTCTCGTGAGAAAGCAAGAGTTTTTACATCTGTTTGTCAAAACGGTATTTAGCTGAAGGAAATCGCTCTCCGACTTCAAATCCCATCCGCCCTTAACGGTATGAAACTCGAAATATTCCGGATGAAGCCAGCTTGGGAAAGCTACCCCTTTAAGGGTTAGGGGCCAAACGAAGCCAAATTCTCCCGAATCCCGCACTTCGAACCCGTTGCTTGGCTATTGGGATCTAGTTTGACCCATGTGAGATCAGCCTGTTGATCCTTTTCTCTCTCTTTCGGGTTAGGTCAGGTTTAAAAAATGTCCGGTCCATTTATACTTGGCTGGAAATCTGCAAAACCGAACAAATCTGAAAAATAGGGAGGAAACGAGATTAAAATATTGTCACGTTTTCTGAATAACCTAGAAGGGAGAGAGGGAATGCATTAGAAGAAAGGGAGATGTGTTGAACTGAATGTAGGTTTTTTTTTAACCTGTTGAACTGATTATATAATCAACAGGGGAAAAATAAGGATAAACTCTCCAGAAATGCCTGTCGAACCTGTGGCAGTTTCTCTCCGTTGAACCGATAAGATTAAGAGTCAGCAGGGAGAATAATAATAAAATATTTAGATATGTGTATCGGACCAAATCATCAGATACTCAGCGTTGGGGGGGGGGGGGGGTGATTATAAAATATTTAGGAATGGGTGCAGTTTTTATCAATTGAACTGATTAGATAACGGGTGTGGGTGTGTGTGAAAAAAAATGTAGAAATAAGTGTGTGAACCAGTTGTAACTTCTATCTGTTGGACAGATGACAGTCAACGGGGAAAAATAATAATAAAATATTTAGAAACGTGTATATTGAATGAAAGGTAGCTTCTATTGGATAATCAACAGGAGAAAAATAATTAAATTATCTAGGAGGAGGTGTGTTGGACTCGACCTCGCTTCTATTCATCAAACTGATGAGACAGTCAGCAGAGGAATAATAATAATAACAATAATAATAATAATATCTAGGGATATGTGTGTGAACTGGCTGTAGCTTCTATTGGATAATCAACAGGAGAAAAATAATTAAATTATCTAGGAATAGGTGTGTTGAACTCGATCTCACTTCTATTAATTGAACTGATGAGACAGTCAGCAGGGGAATAATAATAATAATATCTAGGGATATGTGTGTGAACTGGCTGTAGCTTCTATTGGATAATCAATGGGAGAAAAATAATTAAATATCTAGGAACAGGTGTGTTGAACTCGATCTCGCTTCTATTCATTGAACTGATGAGAAAGTCAGCAGGGGGGGAAATAATAAAAGTATTTAGGGATATATGTGTGAGCCAGTAGTAGCTTCTAATCCATTGAACTGCTGGGAAAAATGGAATATCTCAAAAGATTTCCAGTTTCTATCCGTTGCCAGAAAGGGGAAAATAAAAAACCAACAATCCCATTTGAGGCAGGAAGGCAGTTTTCAACTTTAAAAAGGGGAAAAGGTATTCGACTGGGTAGACTTGTCGGAGGAGGATCGCCGATTGGTGGCTTTTCCTGACCAGCAGGGGAGAACGTAAGGCTGCTCCTGTCCCGTTTTTTTGGGGTGGCCACTGCGCGAGGGCCACGACGGTAAGTGGGGACGCCCTCCCGAAACGTCAGCCGAGAAAGGAACCAATCGTAAACAGCCGATGTGTCGTCCCCCAGCCCCCGGAGCTCGGTGGAGATGCCAGGGGGGAAAGCGTGGTACGGCTACGTCCACCCGAGCCGCGCGGAGCCACGGAAATGGCCGCTCAGTCCATCTTCAGGTTGACGTAGATGTAACGGATGAACTTGAGGGAAGCGAAGAAGGAGATGGTGCCCAGCATGAGGAAAAAGACAAAACCCGTCAGCAGGGAGTAGCCAAAAAACTCCACCGTCTGCACCATGCCGGACATGTTGGAGCGCCGGGTGTAGTAGAAGACGGAGTAGAGGAAGATGAAGAGGCCCGTGGAGCCGGCGCTCAGGATGGAGCGCCACCACCAGCGGTAGTCCTCGCCCGAGAGCTGGAAGTAGGTGAGGGCGATGGAGATGCAGGCCCCGACGCTCAACAGGATGGCGAAGACGAAGAAGAGGATGCCGTAAAGGGTGTACAGCTCGCGGCCCCAGACGGTGGCGAAGATGTAGTAGAGCTCCACCGAAATGGCGCTGCGGGAGGAAAAGACGGGAGGCGGTGAAAGATCGGCTTAGCGCCGAGGAAGGCATCCTTCCGCAGGCCCAAAATGGCGTCGGTTAAATTGGACGACAGGAAAGGGGTGCGAACTTCAACTCCCAGAATTCCTCAGCCAGGGTTCAGGATCCGCCATGAAACCCCCAACTTCATAATCCGGCTGTGACGGCCTTCTTTTCTTCTTTCTGTCCTTCCTCTCCTTCCCTCCCTCCCTCTTTTCCTTTCCTACTCCATTTTCCCTTTCTTTCTTATCCGTTCGTCCTCTCGTCTGCCTTTCCTTTCTCTCCCTTCCTTTTTCCTCCCTCCCTCTTTGCTTTCTTTTCCTTTCCTTCTACCTCCCGTTTCCTTCCTTCCTTCTCCTTCTCTCTCTCTATTTCCTTCCTCTCCTTCCTTTCTCCCCTCTTCCTTTTCTTCCTTCCTTCCCCTTTCTCTAGCCTTTCTCCCTCCCTCTTTGCTTTCCTTCTCCCCCTCTCTTCTTCCTTTCTTCCCCTTCTTTTATCCTTCCTTCCTCTCTCCTTCCTTTCCTTTCTCCCCTTCTAGTCCTTCCTTCCTCTTTTCTTCCCTCCCTCTTTCCTTTTCTTCTCTCTTCTTCCATTTTTCCTCTCTCCCGCCCTCTTTCCTTTGCTTTCCTTCTCCCTCTCTCTTCTTCCTTCTCCTGTCCTTCCCCTTCTTTCTTTATCCTAACCCTTCCTCTCTCCTTCCTTTCCTTTTTCCCCCTTCTAGTCCTTCCTTCCCTCCCTCTTTCCTTTCCTTCTATCTCTCTTCTTCCTTCATTTTATTCCTTCCTTCCCCTTCTTTCTCTATCTTTCCTTCCTTCCTCTCCTTCCTTTCTCCCCTCTTCCTTCTTTTCTTCCTTCCTTTCCCTTTCTCTATCCTTTCTCCCTCCCTCTTTGCTTTCCTTCTCCCCCTCTCTTCTTCCTTTCTTCCCCTTCTTTTATCCTTCCTTCCTCTCTCCTTCCTTTCCTTTCTCCCCTTCTAGTCCTTCCTTCCTCTTTTCTTCCCTCCCTCTTTTCTTCTCTCTTCTTCCATTTTCCTCCCTCCCTCCCACTTTCCTTTGCTTTCCTTCTTCCTCTCTCTTCTTCCTTCTCTCGTCCTTCCCCTTCTTTCTTTATTATTCCTTTTTTCTCTCATTCCTTTCCTTTCTCCCCCTAGCCCTTCCTTCCTCTTTCCTTCCCTCCCTTTTCTTCTCTCTCTTCTTTCATTCTTCCTCCCTCCCTCTTTCCTTTGCTTTCCTTCTCCCTCTCTCCTCTTCCTTCTCCTGCCCTTCCCCTTCTTTCTTTATCCTTCCTTCCTCTCTCTTTCCTTTCCTTTTTCCCCTTCTAGTCCTTCCTTCCCTTCCCTCCCTCTTTCCTTTCCTTCTATCTCTCTTCTTCCTTCATTTTATTCCTTCCTTCCCCTTCTTTCTCTATATTTCCTTCCTTCCTCTCCTTCCTTTCTCCCCTCTTCCTTCTTTTCTTCCTTCCTTCCCCTTTCTCTATCCTTTCTCCCTCCCTCTTTGCTTTCCTTCTCCCTCTCTCCTCTTCCTTCTCCTGTCCTTCCCCTTCTTTCTTTATCCTTCCTTCCTCTCTCCTTCCTTTCCTTCCCCCCCCCTCTAGTCCTTCCTTCCCTCCCTCTTTCCTTTCCTTCTTTCTCTCTTCTTCCTTCATTTTATTCCTTCCTTCCCCTTCTTTCTCTATATTTCCTTCCTTCCTCCTTCCTTTCTCCCCTCTTCCTTTTCTTCCTTCCTTTCCCTTTCTCTATCCTTTCTCCCTCCCTCTTTGCTTTCCTTCTCCCCCTCTCTTCTTCCTTTCTTCCCCTTCTTTTATCCTTCCTTCCTCTCTCCTTCCTTTCCTTTCTCCCCTTCTAGTCCTTCCTTCCTCTTTTCTTCCCTCCCTCTTTCCTTTTCTTCTCCCTCTTCTTCCATTTTTCCTCCATCCCTCTTTCCTTTGCTATCCTTCTCCCTCTCTCCTCTTCCTTCTCCTGTCCTTCCCCTTCTTTCTTTATCCTTCCTTCCTCTCTCCTTCCTTACCTTTCCTTTCCCCCATTCTAGTCCTTCCTACCCTTCCCTCCCTCTTTCCTTTCCTTCTATCTCTCTTCTTCCTTCATTTTATTCCTTCCTTCCCCTTCTTTCTCTATATTTCCTTCCTTCCTTTCTCCCCTCTTCCTTCTTTTCTTCCCTCCTTCCCCTTTATCCTTTCTCCCTCCCTCTTTGCTTTCCTTCTCCCTCTCTTCTCTTCCTTCTCCTGTCCTTCCCCTTCTTTATCCTTCCTTCCTCTCTCCTTCCTTTCCTTTCCTTTTTGCCCCTTCTAGTCCTGCTTTCCCTTCCCTCCCTCTTTCCTTTCCTTCTATCTCTCTTCTTCCTTCATTTTATTCCTTCCCTCCCCTTCTTTCTCTATATTTCCTTCCTTCCTTTCTCCCCTCTTCCTTCTTTTCTTCCTTCCTTCCCCTTTATCCTTTCTCCCTCCCTCTTTGCTTTCCTTCTCCCTCTCTCCTCTTCCTTCTCCTGTCCTTCCCCTTCTTTCTTTATCCTTCCTTCCTCTCTCCTTCCTTACCTTTCCTTTCCCCCATTCTAGTCCTTCCTACCCTTCCCTCCCTCTTTCCTTTCCTTCTATCTCTCTTCTTCCTTCATTTTATTCCTTCCTTCCCCTTCTTTCTCTATATTTCCTTCCTTCCTTTCTCCCCTCTTCCTTCTTTTCTTCCCTCCTTCCCCTTTATCCTTTCTCCCTCCCTCTTTGCTTTCCTTCTCCCTCTCTTCTCTTCCTTCTCCTGTCCTTCCCCTTCTTTATCCTTCCTTCCTCTCTCCTTCCTTTCCTTTCCTTTTTGCCCCTTCTAGTCCTGCTTTCCCTTCCCTCCCTCTTTCCTTTCCTTCTATCTCTCTTCTTCCTTCATTTTATTCCTTCCCTCCCCTTCTTTCTCTATATTTCCTTCCTTCCTTTCTCCCCTCTTCCTTCTTTTCTTCCTTCCTTCCCCTTTATCCTTTCTCCCTCCCTCTTTGCTTTCCTTCTCCCTCTCTCCTCTTCCTTCTCCTGTCCTTCCCCTTCTTTCTTTATCCTTCCTTCCTCTTTCCTTCCTTTCCTTTCCTTTTCCCCCCCTTCTAGTCCTGCCTTCCCTTCCCTCCCTCTTTCCTTTCCTTCTATCTCTCTTCTTCCTTCATTTTATTCCTTCCCTCCCCTTCTGTCTTTCTTTATCCTTCCCTCCTTTGAATGTACGTCTGGCCAGGGAATTCTGGGAGTTGCAATCCACACACCTCTTCAATCTCTCCAAGGCTGAGAAACACAGCTCTAAAATGAGGAAGGGGTGACTTTTCTACGCATATACTAACAAGAAATAGCAACAGATTGTGGGAGGGGGGAATCGAACCCCGCTTTGCTCCATCCTCGGGACCCAGGGAGAGACGGAGGGAAGTTAAATCACAGGAGCAAAACAATATAGGTAGTCCTCAACTTACAGCTTACGTTTAGCGACCAACGTTACAATGGCATTGAAAGAAACGATTTGCAGTGACCAATCTTTGGCTCTCGGCAACCGGTGGCCACATTTTTATTTATTAAATTATTATTTATTAAATTTATAGGCCGCCCAATCCCGCAGGACTCTTACGACGGCTGCAGTGTCCAGGGCTCACATGATCCCCATTTGCGACTCACTTAACCACGGCTGTGATTCGCTTAACGACCGTGGCCTGAAAAGCCGTTTAAAAAAAACCAAGCAGAGCTCCCTTAACAATCGTCTTCCGTTTAGCGACAAGAGGCTCTGTTCCCAATGGTGGTCGTTGAGCCGAGGACCGGCCGTTCCCTGTTCTCCCCTCGGCTGCTGCCTCACCTGAAGGGGAGAAACCCCCCGATGGTCATATGCACCACGGTGGACTTGTACCACGGCTGGGGAGGGATTTCCCGGGCAATGTTCTTGGTCCGGCAGGGGGCGTCGAAGGGCGTGGCCCGGTTCTTGCCGAAGATGCCGCCGATGACCGTCAGCGGGAAGCCCACCAGGAGCCAAACGGTCAGCAGCAGGAAGATGGTGGTGACTGGCAGGGCCTGGGTGGAGCCGTTGGCCCAATGCACCGAGTTCACCACGCTCCAGGTCAGGAAGAAAGGAGCTGAGCAGGGCGGGAAACGGAGAGAGAGAGAGGAAAAACACAGCGGTTACTTTCTTTTCTTTTAATTCTATTCTGTTCTGTTCCTATATTCTATTTCTATTCTCCTCTTCTTTTCTATTATATTGTATTCTTATTTTCTCTTCAATTCTCTATTCTCTTCTAGTGCAGGCAGGTGCAACAAAGATCAGCTGGTTTTCGGGTTTCCGGGCTCTGGTATGCGCAAGGATCAGCTGGCCGATGCGCATGTGCATATTGGAAACCAGAAGAGACGCTGGCAATGGCGCGCACGGCCATAGAGAGGGCTCTGCGTGCTACCTCTGGCACAGGTGCCACAGTTCACCATCACAGCTCTATTCCTCTTCTCTTCTCTCTTCTCTATTTTATTCCCATTTTCCATATTCTATTCTATTCCAATTCTATATTATTCATTCTGTTCTATTCCATTTTCTCTTCTCTATTCTATTCCCATATTCTATTCAAATTCTTTATTTTATTATTCATTCTATTCTATTCCAATTCTATATTTTATTATTCATTCTGTTCTATTCTATTTTCTCTTCTCTTTTATTTTCTCTTCTCTATTCTATTCCCATTTTCCATTTTTCTATTCTATTCTAATCTATATTTTATTATTCACTCTATTCTAATTCTATATTTTATTATTCATTCTGCTCTGTTCTATTCTATTCTATTTTCTCATCTCTTCTATTTTCTCTTCTCTATTCCTTCCCATTTTCCATTTTTCTATTCTATATTATTCATTCTATTCTACTCTATTCTATTCCAATATTTTATTATTCATTCTATTCTATTTCTATATTTTATTATTCATTCTATATTCTAGTCTACATTTTATTATTCATTCTATTCTAATATTTTATTATTCATTCTATTCTATTTTAATTCTATATTTTATTATTCATTCTATACTACACTATACTTTATTATTCATTCTATTCTAATATTTTATTATTCATTCTATTCTAATATTTTATTATTCATTCTACTCTATTCTATTCTGTTCCAATATTTTATTATTCGTTCTATTCTAATTCTATATTTTATTATTCATTCTACTCTATTCCCAATATTTTATTATTCATTCTATTCTATTTCTATATTTTATTATTCATTCTATACTCTAGTCTACATTTTATTATTCATTCTATTCTAATATTTTATTATTCATTCTATTCTATTTTAATTCTATATTATTATTCATTCTATTCTAATATTTTATTATTCATTCTATTCTAATATTTTATTATTCATTCTACTCTATTCTATTCTACTCTATTCTATTCTGTTCCAATATTTTATTATTCGTTCTAATTCTATATTTTATTATTCATTCTACTCTATTCTACTCTATTCTACTCCAATATTTTATTATTCATTCTATTCTAATTCTATTTTATTATTCATTCTACTCTATCCTATTCCAATATTTTATTATTCATTCTATTCTAATTCTATATTTTATTATTTATTCTATTCTACTCTATTCTATTCCAACATTTTATTATTCATTCTAATCTATTCTATTCCAATTCTATATTTTATTATTCATTCTGTTCTTTTCTATTCTATTTTCTCTTCTCTTTTCTCTTCTCTTCTTTTTTTCTCCTCTATTCTATTCCCATTTTCCATTTCATTCCATTCTATTTCATTCTGCTCTGTTCCAATTATGTTTTATTATTCATTCTATTCTATTCTCTAGTCTATGTTCTCCTCTATTCTATTCTATTCTATTCTATTCTTCTCTTCCAACGTAACCCTCAGGGACAAGCATGCAGCCTTCATAATGACTGTTCGAAGTTACGCCGGCACTGAAAAAAAGGATTTCTGACCAATTGTTCACACTTATGCCCTTTGGCAACTGACTCACATTTTTGACGGTTGCAGTGTCCCGGGGTCGAACCATCCCTTTTGTGACCTTCTGACATGCAAACTCAGTGAGAAAACCAGATTTACTTAACAACCATGCTCTTAACTTAAAACGCTGCAACGATTCACTTAAGAAATGTAGCAAATAAACTACTGAACCGATAGGGAAGAGAATAGAACGATGGCCCTTTCAGGTCTTACGGACTTCAACTCCCAGAATTCCTGAGCCAGCATGGGGAACTATAGTTTTTTTATGAGTGGTGGACTTCAACTCCCAGAATTCCTGAGCCAGCATGGGGAACTATAGTTTTTTTATGAGTGGTGGACTTCAACTCCCAGAATTCCTGAGCCAACATGGGGAGGAACTAGGGCCTTTTTATGACTGGTGGACTTCAACTCCCAGAATTCCTGAGCCAGCAGGGGGAACTATGGTTTTTTTATGAGTGGTGGACTTCAACTCCCAGAATTCCTGAGCCAACATGGGGAGGAACTAGGGCCTTTTTATGACTGGTGGACTTCAACTCCCAGAATTCCTGAGCCAGCAGGGGGAACTATGGTTTTTTTATGAGTGGTGGACTTCAACTCCCAGAATCCCTGAGCCAACATGGGGAGGAACTAGGGCCTTTTTATGACTGGTGGACTTCAACTCCCAGAATTCCTGAGCCAACATGGGGAGGAACTAGGCCCTTTTTATGACTGGTGGACTTCAACTCCCAGAATTCCTGAGCCAGAATGGGGAACTATGGTCTTTTTATGACTGGTGGACTTCAACTCCCAGAATTCCTGAGCCAACATGGGGAACTACGGCCTTTTTATGACTGGTGGACTTCAACTCCCAGAATTCCTGAGCAACATGGGGAGGAACTAGGGCCTTTTTATGACTGGTGGACTTCAACTCTCAGAATTCCTGAGCCAGCATGGGGAACTAGGGCCTTTTTATGACTGGTGGACTTCAACTCCCAGAATTCCTGAGCCAACATGGGGAACTATGGCCTTTTTATGACTGGTGGACTTCAACTCCCAGAATTCCTGAGCCAACATGGGGAACTATGGCCTTTTTATGACTGGTGGACTTCAACTCTCAGAATTCCTGAGCCAACATGGGGAACTAGGGCCTTTTTATGACTGGTGGACTTCAACTCCCAGAATTCCTGAGACAACATGGGGAACTAGGGTCTTTTTATGACTGGTGGACTTCAACTCCCAGAATTCCTGAGCCAACATGGGGAACTATGGCCTTTTTATGACTGGTGGACTTCAACTCCCAGAATTCCTGAGCCAGCATGGGGAACTAGGGCCTTTTTATAACTGGTGGACTTCAACTCCCAGAATTCCTGAGCCAACATGGGGAACTAGGGCCTTTTTATGACTGGTGGACTTCAACTCCCAGAATTCCTGAGCCAACATGGGGAACTAGGGCCTTTTTATGACTGGTGGACTTCAACTCCCAGAATTCCTGAGCCAACATGGGGAACTAGGGCCTTTTTATGACTGGTGGACTTCAACTCCCAGAATTCCTGAGCCAACATGGGGAACTATGGCCTTTTTATGACTGGTGGACTTCAACTCCCAGAATTCCTGAGCCAGCATGGGGAACTATGGCCTTTTTATGACTGGTGGACTTCAACTCCCAGAATTCCTGAGCCAACATGGGGAACTAGGGCCTTTTTATGACTGGTGGACTTCAACTCCCAGAATTCCTGAGCCAACATGGGGAACTAGGGCCTTTTTATGACTGGTGGACTTCAACTCCCAGAATTCCTGAGACAACATGGGGAACTAGGGTCTTTTTATGACTGGTGGACTTCAACTCCCAGAATTCCTGAGCCAACATGGGGAACTATGGCCTTTTTATGACTGGTGGACTTCAACTCCCAGAATTCCTGATCCAGCATGGGGAACTAGGGCCTTTTTATAACTGGTGGACTTCAATTCCCAGAATTCCTGAGCCAGCATGGGCAAGTAGGGCCTTTTTATGACTGGTGGACTTCAACTCCCAGAATTCCTGAACTAACATAGGGAACTATGCTCTTTTTATGACTGGTGGACTTCAACTCCCAGAATTCCTGAGCCAACATGGGGAACTAGGGCCTTTTTATAACTGGTGGACTTCAACTCCCAGAATTCCTGAGCCAGCATGGGGAACTAGGGCCTTTTTATGACTGGTGGACTTCAACTCCCAGAATTCCTGAGCCAACATGGGGAGGAACAAGGGCCTTTTTATGACAGGTGGACTTCAACTCCCAGAATTCCTGAGCCAACATGGGGAACTAGGGCCTTTTTATGACTGGTGGACTTCAACTCCCAGAATTCCTGAGCCAACATGGGGAACTATGGCCTTTTTATGACTGGTGGACTTCAACTCTCAGAATTCCTGAGCCAGCATGGGGAACTAGGGCCTTTTTATGACTGGTGGACTTCAACTCCCAGAATTCCTGAGCCAACATGGGGAACTATGGCCTTTTTATGACTGGTGGACTTCAACTCCCAGAATTCCTGAGCCAGCATGGGGAACTAGGGCCTTTTTATGACTGGTGGACTTCAACTCCCAGAATTCCTGAGCCAACATGGGGAACTAGGGCCTTTTTATGACTGGTGGACTTCAACTCCCAGAATTCCTGAGACAACATGGGGAACTAGGGTCTTTTTATGACTGGTGGACTTCAACTCCCAGAATTCCTGAGCCAACATGGGGAACTATGGCCTTTTTATGACTGGTGGACTTCAACTCCCAGAATTCCTGAGCCAGCATGGGGAACTAGGGCCTTTTTATAACTGGTGGACTTCAATTCCCAGAATTCCTGAGCCAGCATGGGCAAGTAGGGCCTTTTTATGACTGGTGGACTTCAACTCCCAGAATTCCTGAACTAACATAGGGAACTATGCTCTTTTTATGACTGGTGGACTTCAACTCCCAGAATTCCTGAGCCAACATGGGGAACTAGGGCCTTTTTATAACTGGTGGACTTCAACTCCCAGAATTCCTGAGCCAGCATGGGGAACTAGGGCCTTTTTATGACTGGTGGACTTCAACTCCCAGAATTCCTGAGCCAACATGGGGAGGAACAAGGGCCTTTTTATGACAGGTGGACTTCAACTCCCAGAATCCCTGAGCCAACATGGGGAACTAGGGCCTTTTTATGACTGGTGGACTTCAACTCCCAGAATTCCTGAGCCAACATGGGGAACTATGGCCTTTTTATGACTGGTGGACTTCAACTCCCAGAATTCCTGAGCCAGCATGGGGAACTAGGGCCTTTTTATAACTGGTGGACTTCAATTCCCAGAATTCCTGAGCCAGCATGGGCAAGTAGGGCCTTTTTATGACTGGTGGACTTCAACTCCCAGAATTCCTGAACTAACATAGGGAACTATGCTCTTTTTATGACTGGTGGACTTCAACTCCCAGAATTCCTGAGCCAACATGGGGAACTAGGGCCTTTTTATAACTGGTGGACTTCAACTCCCAGAATTCCTGAGCCAGCATGGGGAACTAGGGCCTTTTTATGACTGGTGGACTTCAACTCCCAGAATTCCTGAGCCAACATGGGGAGGAACAAGGGCCTTTTTATGACAGGTGGACTTCAACTCCCAGAATTCCTGAGCCAACATGGGGAACTAGGGCCTTTTTATGCCTTGTGGACTTCAACTCCCAGAATCCCTGAGCCAACATGGGGAACTAGGGCCTTTTTATGCCTTGTGGACTTCAACTCCCAGAATCCCTGAGCCAACATGGGGAACTAGGGCCTTTTTATGACTGGTGGACTTCAACTCCCAGAATTCCTGAGCCAACATGGGGAACTAGGGTCTTTTTATGACTGGTGGACTTCAACTCCCAGAATTCCTGAGCCAACATGGGGAACTATGGCCTTTTTATGACTGGTGGACTTCAACTCCCAGAATTCCTGAGCCAGCATGGGGAACTAGGGCCTTTTTATAACTGGTGGACTTCAATTCCCAGAATTCCTGAGCCAGCATGGGCAAGTAGGGCCTTTTTATGACTGGTGGACTTCAACTCCCAGAATTCCTGAACTAACATAGGGAACTATGCTCTTTTTATGACTGGTGGACTTCAACTCCCAGAATTCCTGAGCCAACATGGGGAACTAGGGCCTTTTTATAACTGGTGGACTTCAACTCCCAGAATTCCTGAGCCAGCATGGGGAACTAGGGCCTTTTTATGACTGGTGGACTTCAACTCCCAGAATTCCTGAGCCAACATGGGGAGGAACAAGGGCCTTTTTATGACAGGTGGACTTCAACTCCCAGAATCCCTGAGCCAACATGGGGAACTAGGGCCTTTTTATGACTGGTGGACTTCAACTCCCAGAATTCCTGAGCCAACATGGGGAACTATGGCCTTTTTATGACTGGTGGACTTCAACTCCCAGAATTCCTGAGCCAGCATGGGGAACTAGGGCCTTTTTATAACTGGTGGACTTCAATTCCCAGAATTCCTGAGCCAGCATGGGCAAGTAGGGCCTTTTTATGACTGGTGGACTTCAACTCCCAGAATTCCTGAACTAACATAGGGAACTATGCTCTTTTTATGACTGGTGGACTTCAACTCCCAGAATTCCTGAGCCAACATGGGGAACTAGGGCCTTTTTATAACTGGTGGACTTCAACTCCCAGAATTCCTGAGCCAGCATGGGGAACTAGGGCCTTTTTATGACTGGTGGACTTCAACTCCCAGAATTCCTGAGCCAACATGGGGAGGAACAAGGGCCTTTTTATGACAGGTGGACTTCAACTCCCAGAATTCCTGAGCCAACATGGGGAACTAGGGCCTTTTTATGACTGGTGGACTTCAACTCCCAGAATCCCTGAGCCAACATGGGGAACTAGGGCCTTTTTATGACTGGTGGACTTCAACTCCCAGAATCCCTGAGCCAACATGGGGAACTAGGGCCTTTTTATGACTGGTGGACTTCAACTCCCAGAATTCCTGAGCCAGCATGGGGAACTAGGGCCTTTTTATGACTGGTGGACTTCAACTCCCAGAATTCCTGAGCCAACATGGGGAACTAGGGCCTTTTTATGACTGGTGGACTTCAACTCCCAGAATTCCTGAGCCAGCATGGGGAACTAGGGCCTTTTTATGACTGGTGGACTTCAACTCCCAGAATTCCTGAGCCAACATGGGGAGGAACAAGGGCCTTTTTATGACAGGTGGACTTCAACTCCCAGAATTCCTGAGCCAACATGGGGAACTAGGGCCTTTTTATGACTGGTGGACTTCAACTCCCAGAATCCCTGAGCCAACATGGGGAACTAGGGCCTTTTTATGACTGGTGGACTTCAACTCCCAGAATCCCTGAGCCAACATGGAGAACTATGGTCTTTTTATGACTGGTGGACTTCAACTCCCAGAATCCCTGAGCCAACATGGAGAACTATGGTCTTTTTATGACTGGTGGACTTCAACTCCCAGAATTCCTGAGCCAACATGGGGAACTAGGGCCTTTTTATGACTGGTGGACTTCAACTCCCAGAATTCCTGAGCCAACATGGGCAAGTAGGGCCTTTTTATGCCTTGTGAACTTCAACTGAGCCATACTGGCTCAGGAATTCTGGGAGTTGAAATCCACAAGTCATAAAGGGGCCATCGTTCCTCACTTCTATCCTAGGAAAAAAATCCTCCAAATCAAATGAACCATAAAGACTACGGAAGAAGGACTAGAGTGTCCCTATCTTTGGCTAAAGAGAAAAAAGGCCAATCCGTGGATCTCCATCCAGAAGGAACTGTTGGAGGACCGCCGTCGAGCGCCAGAGGAGATGGGTGGAACCTCACCGGAGAAAAGGCTGGTGGTCAGCACTATATTCCAGACCCATCGCTCGCCACCGATCTGGCGGTAAAAGCTGCTGGACACATAACCGGAGATGCAACAAGTCAGGGCGTAGAGGAGGATGGCGGCCGAGTTGATGGCCCCGTGCCGGTGGACGTTGAACATGCCTAACAGGGCCATCACGATGATACCGGTGCCCAAGGCCAGGAACTGGCTGCCCACGCCCAGCACGGCACACAGGAGGCTGCGGTAGGGTGGAAACCGGAAGACGTCCGTGTGGATGATCTTCCACCCATTGTCTCCTTGGTCAAAATCGTCCCCGGAGGACGACGAAGAGGCCTCCTCATCCAGGTTGTAGCGGGCCAGGTCGTTCTTTAGGACGCGCATGAGGATGACCACCACAAAGCCCACCAGGAGGAAGACCAGCACCATGGAGTTGATGATGGAGAGCCAGTGGATCTCCAAGGTGTGAGGGAAGAAACCGTCGTCCCCGCTGTGGCTTCCCCGGCGTTCCCCCTGGCGCTCGGCGTTGGTCTCCGACCAATGGACGCTGTAGGTGTAAGCCACGGGCAGCACACCCTGGATGTCGTCCAAGCTGGTGGGCTTCACGTTGCGGACGCTGACGTTGGCGTAGACGATGCGGTCGCCGTTCCACTCCAGGTAGAAGTCGAGGTGGGTCCAGAGCTTGATCTTGTGGGTGTGGGGCAGGAAGCTGCTCTCCTCCATGTAGCCCACGAAGCCGCGGAGCGGCAGGTCGTCCACCACGAACTCGAAGTAGTAGAGCTCCTCGATGGCCTGGCGGAGCCGCTCGACCTGCCGCGGGAGGAAGGAAGAGTCAGCCCACCACGGAAAACAAGGAATGGGAGAGACCCAGCGGACTCCGGATGTCGAAGCCGCCGCCTCTCTTAATTCCAAAGTATAGCGATTCGTGAGGGAGAAATCCAGAAAATGGATCGAGTAGAGGGGTGTCTAACTCGATTTCATTGAGGGCCGCATCAGGGTTGTGTTCGACCTCGTGGGGGACGGGGTGGGTGTGGCCAGCTCAACGTCACTCATGTCGGCACCTGTGGTGGCCAAGTGCTAAGGCAGGACGTCCCTCAGGCCCTCCCTCCCTTTCTTCCTCTCAGTCCTTCCTCCCTCCCTCCCTTCCTCGCAGTCCTTCCTCCCTCCCTCTCAGTCCTTCCTTTCTCCTTCCTTCCTCCCTCTCTCCCTCCTCTCAGTCCTTCCTTCCTTCCTCCCTTTCCTTCCTCCCTCCCTCCCAATCCTTCCTTTCCTTCCTCCCTCCCTCCCTCCCAGTCTCTCCTTTCCTTCCTTCCTCTATCCTTCCTTCCTCCCTTTCCTTCCTTCCTTCCTCCTCCCAGTCCTTCCTTCCTCTCAGTCCTTCCTTCCTTCATCTCTCCTTCCTTCCTTCCTTCCTCTTCCCTTTCCTTCCTTCATCTGTCCCTCCTTCCTCCCTTTCCTTCCTTCCTCCCTTTACTTCCTTCCCTCCCTCCTCTGTCCTTCCTTCCTTCCTCTCAGTCCTTCCTCCCTCCCTCTCAGTCCTTTTCCTTCCTTCCTCTCAGTCCTTCTTTCCTCCCTTTCCTTCCTTCCTCCCTCTCTCCCTCCTCTCAGTCCTTCCTTCCTTCCTCCCTTTCCTTCCTTCCTCTCAGTCCTTCCTTCCTCCCTTTCTTTTTCTTTCCTTCCTTCCTTCTTTTTTTCCCTTCCCTCTTCATTCTCCTTTCTTCGTCCTTCCCCGCTTTCCTTCTTTTTCCTTCCTTGCTCTCTTCCCATCTTCCCTCCTTTTTGTCTTGCCTCTTTCCCTTTCTCCTTTCTCGTCCCTTCTGGGATGCCCAAATGCAAAGGGGGAAACATCTCTCCTTTTTTCTTTTCTTTTTCGTTTGTTTTGCTACCCTCTCCCAGCGAAAAGCGAAGGATCAACCCACGCAGCCTCTGGCAACGAAAACGGAGCCTGGGAGAGTCCTGCGCACATTCCCCCCCCCCCCGAGCTCCATTCTCGCTGGCAGAGGCACTGCGGGCTGATCCTTCACCCCCACGGGCCAGGTCTAAGTAGATCCAGCTCGCAGGCTTTGAGTGACACCCCTGATCTAGAGCAATGCTCCTCAACCTTGGTGACTTGAAGAGGGGTGGACTTCAATTCCCAGAATTCCCCTTGAGAAATTGAAGATGAGTGGGCCTTCAACTCCCAGAATTCCTCAGCTAGCATCTTCCGAGACACCAAGGTTGAGAAACAGTAGAGTTTTCACCCTAGAGGGGAATCCTCAAGATTAGCCACTAGGAAAAAGTCCTCCAAATAAGGATGTGCCATAAAGGCTACCGAAGGAAGGCTAGAGTGCCCCTACTCCACAACTTTTGAGAGGAGTGGACTTCAACTCCCAGAATTCCTCAGCTAGCATCTTCCGAGATACCAAGGTTGAGAAACAGTAGAGTTTTCACCCTAGAGGGGAATCCTCAAGATTAGCCACTAGGAAAAAGTCCTCCAAATAAGGATGTGCCATAAAGGCTACCGAAGGAAGGCTAGAATGCCCCTACTCCACAACTTTTGAGAGGAGTGGACTTCAACTCCCAGAATTCCTCAGCTAGCATCTTCCGAGATACCAAGGTTGAGAAACAGTAGAGTTTTCACCCTAGAGGGGAATCCTCAAGATTAGCCACTAGGAAAAAGTCCTCCAAATAAGGATGTGCCATAAAGGCTACCGAAGGAGGGCTAGAGTGTCCCTACTCCACAACTTTGAGAGGAGTGGACTTCAACTCCCAGAATTCCTCAGCTAGCATCTTCCGAGACACCAAGGTTGAGAAACAGTAGAGTTTTCACCCTAGAGGAGAATCCTCAAGATTAGCCACTAGGAAAAAGTCCTCCAAATAAGGATGTGCCATAAAGGCTACCGAAGGAAGGCTAGAGTGCCCCTACTCCACAACTTTTGAGAGGAGTGGACTTCAACTCCCAGAATTCCTCAGCTAGCATCTTCCGAGATACCAAGGTTGAGAAACAGTAGAGTTTTCACCCTAGAGGGGAATCCTCAAGATTAGCCACTAGGAAAAAGTCCTCCAAATAAGGATGTGCCATAAAGGCTACCGAAGGAAGGCTAGAGTGCCCCTACTCCACAACTTTTGAGAGGAGTGGACTTCAACTCCCAGAATTCCTCAGCTAGCATCTTCCGAGATACCAAGGTTGAGAAACAGTAGAGTTTTCACCCTAGAGGGGAATCCTCAAGATTAGCCACTAGGAAAAAGTCCTCCAAATAAGGATGTGCCATAAAGGCTACCGAAGGAAGGCTAGAGTGCCCCTACTCCACAACTTTTGAGAGGAGTGGACTTCAACTCCCAGAATTCCTCAGCTAGCAAAATCCAAGATACCAAGGTTGAGAAACAGTAGAGTTTTCACCCTAGAGGGGAATCCTCAAGATTAGCCACTAGGAAAAAGTCCTCCAAATAAGGATGTGCCATAAAGGCTACCGAAGGAGGGCTAGAGTGTCCCTACTCCACAACTTTTGAGAGGAGTGGACTTCAACTCCCAGAATTCCTCAGCTAGCATCTTCCGAGATACCAAGGTTGAGAAACAGTAGAGTTTTCACCCTAGAGGGGAATCCTCAAGATTAGCCACTAGGAAAAAGTCCTCCAAATAAGGATGTGCCATAAAGGCTACCGAAGGAAGGCTAGAGTGCCCCTACTCCACAACTTTTGAGAGGAGTGGACTTCAACTCCCAGAATTCCTCAGCTAGCATCTTCCGAGACACCAAGGTTGAGAAACAGTAGAGTTTTCACCCTAGAGGGGAATCCTCAAGATTACCCACTAGGAAAAAGTCCTCCAAATAAGGATGTGCCATAAAGGCTACCGAAGGAGGGCTAGAGTGCCCCTATTCCACAACTTTGAGAGGAGTGGACTTCAACTCCCAGAATTCCTCAGCTAGCATCTTCCGAGACACCAAGGTTGAGAAACAGTAGAGTTTTCACCCTAGAAGGGAATCCTCAAGATTAGCCACTAGGAAAAAGTTCTCCGAATAAGGATGTGCCATAAAGGCTACCGAAGGAGGGCTAGAGTGCCCCTACTCCACAACTTTTGAGAGGAGTGGACTTCAACTCCCAGAATTCCCCAGCCGGCATACCTAGCTTATTAAGGAATTCTGGGAGTCCGTTTCTCTTAAAGTCGCGGAGTTGAGAAGACAACTGATTTCTAATTTTCTCTTTTGCTTTTCATTCCAGCGTCTGGCTGAAAACGCAATCAATGTGTGATATTTTAGAAATCTGTAACTCTCAGCTTTGTAGTCCTGAGGATGATGGGAGTTGTAACTCATGATGGGGCAGAGGTCACTTACCCAAATTCAATTCATGAGTTTTAACTACATCCCAGGATTTAGATGTCTTGTCTGGTGGCTGTTGTTTTTTTTCATACGACGAGACGATAAAATTTAGATTTATAAGGTCGTTGGCTTCCCGATTAAAATTCTCTCAACAGTTTTTTGGGGGGTTCTCTTTTTTCTTCCTTCCTCCTTTTCCTTCCTTTTCTAATGTCTGTTTTAAGGGTCGATCGGTTGGTTGCCACAGAATCTGACTGACTGATCATCCAAAGTTACCCGGCTGTTTTCCTGCCAAAGGTGGGACTAGAACTCACTGTCTCCCAGTAATTGGTCCAAAGTCACCCAGCTGGCTTTCATGCCTATGGCAGGACTTGAACTCACTGCCTCCTGGTGATGTGGTCAAGAATCACCCAGCCTGCCTCCAGGTCTGAGGTGGAACTAGAACTCACCGTCTCCTGGTGATTGGCCCAAAGTCACCCAGCTAGTTTTCATATCTGAGGAGAGACTAGAACTCACTAGCTTTCATGCCTAAGGCAGGACTAGAACTCACCGTCCCCTGGTGATTGGCCCAAAGATACCCAGCTAGCTCTCACACCTGAGAAGAGACTATAACTCACTAGCTTTCATGCCTAAGGCAAAACTAGAACTCACCGTCTCCTGGTGATTGGCCCAAAGTTATCCCGCTAGCTCTCACACCTGAGGAGAGACTATAACTCACTAGCTTTCATGCCTAAAGCAAAACTAGAACTCATTGTCCCCTGGTGATTGGCCCAAAGGTACCCAGCTAGCTCTCACACCTGAGAAGAGACTATAACTCACTAGCTTTCATGCCTAAAGCAAAACTAGAACTCATTGTCTCCTGGTGATTGGCCCAAAGTTATCCCGCTAGCTCTCACACCTGAGAAGAGACTATAACTCACTAGCTTTCATGCCTAAAGCAAAACTAGAACTCATTGTCTCCTGGTGATTGGCCCAAAGTTATCCCGCTAGCTCTCACACCTGAGAAGAGACTATAACTCACTAGCTTTCATGCCTAAAGCAAAACTAGAACTCATTGTCTCCTGGTGATTGGCCCAAAGTTATCCCGCTAGCTCTCACACCTGAGGAGAGACTATAACTCACTAGCTTTCATGCCTAAGGCAAAACTAGAACTCACCGTCTCCTGGTGATTGGCCCAAAGTTATCCCGCTAGCTCTCACACCTGAGGAGAGACTATAACTCACTAGCTTTCATGCCTAAAGCAAAACTAGAACTCATTGTCTCCTGGTGATTGGCCCAAAGTTATCCCGCTAGCTCTCACACCTGAGAAGAGACTATAACTCACTAGCTTTCATGCCTAAAGCAAAACTAGAACTCATTGTCTCCTGGTGATTGGCCCAAAGTTATCCCGCTAGCTCTCACACCTGAGGAGAGACTATAACTCACTAGCTTTCATGCCTAAGGCAAAACTAGAACTCATTGTCCCCTGGTGATTGGCCCAAAGGTACCCAGCTAGCTCTCACACCTGAGAAGAGACTATAACTCACTAGCTTTCATGCCTAAGGCAAAACTAGAACTCACCGTCTCCTGGTGATTGGCCCAAAGTTATCCCGCTAGCTCTCACACCTGAGGAGAGACTATAACTCACTAGCTTTCATGCCTAAAGCAAAACTAGAACTCATTGTCCCCTGGTGATTGGCCCAAAGGTACCCAGCTAGCTCTCACACCTGAGAAGAGACTATAACTCACTAGCTTTCATGCCTAAGGCAAAACTAGAACTCACCGTCTCCTGGTGATTGGCCCAAAGTTATCCCGCTAGCTCTCACACCTGAGGAGAGACTATAACTCACTAGCTTTCATGCCTAAAGCAAAACTAGAACTCATTGTCTCCTGGTGATTGGCCCAAAGTTATCCCGCTAGCTCTCACACCTGAGAAGAGACTATAACTCACTAGCTTTCATGCCTATAGCAAAACTAGAACTCATTGTCTCCTGGTGATTGGCCCAAAGTTATCCAGCTAGCTCTCACACCTGAGGAGAGACTATAACTCACTAGCTTTCATGACTAAAGCAAAACTAGAACTCATTGTCTCCTGGTGATTGGCCCAAAGTTATCCAGCTAGCTCTCACACCTGAGAAGAGACTATAACTCACTAGCTTTCATGCCTAAGGCAAAACTAGAACTCACTGTCTCCTGGTGTTTGCCTCAAAGTCACCCAGCAAGTTTTCATGCCTAATGCAGGACTAGAACTCACCATCTCCTGGTGATTGTCCCAAAGTCACCTAGATGGCTTCCATGCTTAAGACAGGACTAGAACTCACCATCTCCTGGTAATTGGCTAAGTCACCCAGTCTGCCTTTGTGCCTGAAGTGGAACTAGAACTCACCATCTCCTGGTGATTGGCCCAAAGTTACCAAGTTAGCTTTCATACCTGAGGAGGGACTAGAACTCACCGTCTCCTGATGATTGGCCCAAAATCACCCAGCCAGTTTTGAATGTCTAGAACTAGAACTCACCATCTCCTGGTTTGTTGTGTGGTGCCTTAACTACTAGGCCAAACTAGCTCTAATGTGTCTTATATTCTGTTAAATTTATACAGGAAATCCTCGAGTTCCGACTATATTGAAATGCCATGGAATTTCCCACGCTGG
>NC_045558.1:141845671-141925846 GCF_009769535.1 Thamnophis elegans
CGCGGTCCTTAAGAGCAAATAGGGCTTAGTAGCGGAGCCGCGCTTCCGAGCCGTCGGGGGTCCTTCAGGCGGTCGCCGCGGGCAGCCTTGGCCACGTCCGTCGCTCGCTTCCGCCCTCAGCGGGCCGCGGGGGGCCTTCGTTGCCCACACCCGGACGCAGTTCCGGGTTGGGGGGGAAGCGGGAAGGCGGGCCTTCCTTGAGGGGAGAGCGGGGACGTCACGGCGCTTGTTGCGCGCTGGCCACGCCCACTGTCTTAAAGGGACAGGCCCACGTTTAGCATAGGAAGTGGGGGGGGGGAGAAAAAGAGGCGTGAACAGAAAGCAGGGCTCCCTGAGGCCTTCTAGACGGTCCAGGCAGACAGGAGAAGCTCAATCCGGCATCTCAAAAATAAAATTGCACTCTTGATTCCTTCCAATATTGTTTTTAATTGCTTAATCCCATAATAACCGCTTTCCAAACCTGAGCTAAAAGGATCACCCTAATAAATATCCAATATATGGTTAATTAATAAATTAATAATAATTAATTATGAATTAATTTAATTATGAAACCGTACACAATTAGTGCATATTACATTGAGGCATATCAATTCATAAATTGCACATGAAATAAATAATTGAATAATAAAACAGCGCACATCCAAACATAAAAGAAATTCCCACGGATGAAATAATTAAATCATAAAGAACCCTCCTGCGTGCCAAATAAATAATTAAATAATAAACAGGGCACCTCAGAGAAGTTTTGAAATAAAGCATAAGCCTACATATTGAATAATTAAAGCGGAAATGAATGATACCTATTCAATAGCGCCTAAAGGCATATCGCGTGTAAAATAAATAATGAAAAACTTTAAATATCGATTAAACTTTAAATAGTGTGGGATTTCCAAGGGCCAACCGATAATGCCAAACGGCTGGATTTTCGTCGCGCGACCGTGGGGAAATGCTGCGATGGTCATAAGTGTGAAAACCGATCGCAAGTCCTTTTTTCCCAGTGCCGTCGTAACTTCAAACGGTTACTAAATGAATGGTGAGGACAACCCGTGTATGCAATAATAGCATAGGGTGGTAATAATACAAGGGGGGGCATCCCAAAACTTCTGGAGCACCACTTCAACCACAGCAGCATCTGGTTGAAAGAAAGCTCTTTCCAACAGATCAGCTGATAAAATCATTGTCTTCATTTAACGACCCCATAATCCCTTGCAGGGTGGAGTTTTAGCAACTGAATGGAGCTAAGTGTTTACTGGCCCGATGCCTTTCCTGTCACCAATGGGGAGTTTTGTTCAGCAGATATATTCTCATTGTGCTCAGAGAGAGAGAAATATCAGCCTCTACCTAGGATCGAACTCACAGCCCCTCATATTGTGAGGCGAGAGCTCCACCTCTGGGCTACTGTACCACTCTCCTAACGGATAAGGTGATTTTGGAAAACTGCAAGAGAAGAAGGAAGACCATCAGAGTAGCATGAATTGACTACAAAAAAGGCATTTGACCGTCTAAGATTGATAATCAAGTGCCTAGGAATAACCGTCGAAACATCAAAAGCTTGGTGCCAAGATCAACAGCACAGCGTAAGACACAATTGTTGGTCGATGTTGATAGATTTGGAGAAATTAATATCAAGAGAGGAATTTTTCAGGGAGACTCACTATCACCGAATGTAGACTAACAGAGTGGAAGGGACACCGGGAGCGTGACCTGACAAATGTGTGCACGACAAAAGCGCGCCGACAAAAACGAGGCGCTAAAACCGCGACGTCAACACAGCGCGCCGACAACAGCGCGTCGACAGAAGCGCGATTTAAGTTAAGGTAAGGGTTAGATTTAGGGTTAGGTTTAGGGTTAGGTTTAGGGTTAGGTTTAGGGTTAGGTTTAGGGTTAGGTTTAGGTTTAGGTTTAGGGTTAGGTTTAGGGTTAGGTTTAGGGTTAGGTTTAGGGTTAGGTTTAGGTTTAGGGTTAGAGTTAGGGTTAGGGTTAGGTTTAGGTTTACAGCGTGCTTCTGTTGGCGCGCTGTTGTCGGTGCGATTCAGCGCTCATTCGTCGGCGCGGTTTAGAACCCGTGGTTTTGTCACGTGGTTTAGTCGGGCACGCTTATGTCGGTCGCCCTTTTGTCGGTGAACCCACCGGGAGCCACAAAATCCTTCCTGTGCCTAACTATTTCCTGAGCAGCCACAAAACTAGTGTATGTAGTTGAATTAAACATTCTCTTTTCTTCTGAAAATTTTTTTTCCTGGATTTATCCATGGTTGGACTACCGGGGACGTTCAAAAAGCTCAATAAATTGCGTGCCGGTGGGTGTCGCACATTGGTGGTTGTGACGCATATTTTGAGCCACAGGGAGCTGCGGCACAGGGATGAAAGAGCCACATGCAGCTCCAGAGCCACAGGTTCAGGGGTGAAATTCAGCAGGTTCTGACAGGTTCCGGAGAACCGGTAGCAGAAATTTTGAGTAGTTCAGACAACCGGCAAATACCACCTCTGGCTGGCCCCAGGGTGGGATGGGAATGTAGATTTTGTAGTAGCCTTCCCATGGAGTGCGGAGGGAATGGGGATTTTGCAGTATCCTTTCCCTGGAGTGCGGAGGGAATGGAGATTTTGCGGTATCCTTTCCCTGGAGTGGGGAGGGAATGGAGATTTTGCGGTATCCTTTCCCTGGAGTGGGGAGGGAATGGAGATTTTGCGGTATCCTTTCCCTGGAGTGGGGAGGGAAGGGAGATTTTGCGGTATCCTTCCCCTGGAGTGGGGAGGGAATGGGGATTTTGCAGTATCCTTCCCTGGAGTGGGGAGGGAATGGGGATTTTGCAGTATCCTTCCCCCGGAGTGGGGAGGGAATGGGGATTTTGCAGTATCCTTCCCCCGGAGTGGGGAGGGAATGGGGATTTTGCAGTATCCTTCGCCTGCCATGCCCTCCAAGCCACGTCTCCAGAACCGATAGTAAAAAAAATGTGAATGTCACCACTGTGCGGATTGCTGAGCCCTTTTCTAGTCCAACTCACCTGCTTGAGCAGAAGACAAGGCAAATGGCTTTCTGGTCTCTTCTTAAAGGCCTCCAGTGATGGAGCACCCGCAACCTCTAGTGGCAGGCAGTTCCACTGGTTAATTATCCCCACTACCAGGATATTTCTCCTTATTCCTAGACCTGGTTTTCTCCTTGATTAGTTTCGCTCTATTGTTTCTTAGCCTGCTTTTTGGAGCCTTGGAAAAGAGGTTGGATTTCTTTGCGGCATCTGGAGGCTACAACATATGAAGAACGGTTGCGGGAATTAGGTAGATCTAATGCAGGGGTCAGCAAACTGCGGCTCTGGAGCCACATGTGGCTCTTTCCACCCTCTGCTGCAGCTCCGTCACCGGTCGGCGCCACAATTTTGAGAGGAGCTTCCGGTGGGGGAGCGGGGGAGAGAATCACAGTGTGCCAGGAGAAGACTCAATGGCAAGGGGAGGGTTTTCCAGTTATCTCCACAATTGATAGGGCTTTTGGTTATGACAGGTAGAGGAAAAAGGACGCCGCGCTAGGAGGAGACTCTATGGTGGGGGGAACTGGACTTCCGGTCAGCTCCAGAATTGAACAGGGGGCTTCCGGTTAGGACCTTTGTGGCTCCCGGTGTTTTCTCTTCTGTGGGAAACGGCTCCAAATGGCTCTTTGAGTGTTTAAGTTTGCCGACCCTTGGTCTAGTGTGATGAAAATAAGAATTAGGGAAGGCATGATAGCAGTGTCCCAGTATCTCAGGGACTACCCCAAAGAAGAGGGAGCCAAGCTATTCTCCAAAGCCCCGGTAGACAGGACAAGAAGCAACGGATGGAAACTAACCAAGGAGGAGAGAAGCAACTCGGAATTGAGGAGAAATTTCCGGACAGAACAATTTAATCGTTGGAACAGCTTGCCACTTGAAGCTGTGGGTGCTCCATCACTGAAAGTTTGGAAGTTTGTCCAGAATGATCTTCTTCCTGAGCAAGGGGTTGGACTAGAAGGCCTCCAGGGTCCCTTCCACCTCTTATTATTCGGAAGGCTTACTGAATTGTGTAGAGACCAAACGACACCAAAAGGCCGAACGAAGGCCAGAAAAGGTGGCATTCTGGGAGTTGAAGTCAACCCATCTTTCACGATGCTAAGGCTGGAGAACGTAATTGCCATGGAAAGCATGGTTTAAACTGGGGGGGGGTTGGCGTCCCTCCTTCCATTGTTCTCTTTCCTTCTTAGACTCGGTGGAGCATTCCTCCAAGGACAATGCTGTCATTTCTAGAAGGTTCTCTATGGTAACCGGAACCCCACTGGCCAATCAGGGTAGACAGAAGGCTTCAACATGGCTATGGCATCATCAGGAATCTTGGTGGGACCCAGCCGAGGTGATTCCGGTCAACCCTTCAAGGTCTTGGAGGTGGCAGCCCTTTATCCCTCTGATAGTGTCAAAGGGAAGCCCTCCTTTGTGAGTGCTCCTATCCTAGACCCAATAGGGTGAAGAGAAGTGGATCCCGACAGTGGATCCCCACCGCCACCTGATCCTCTCTGAACCAAACACAGGTTCCTCTGCCAGATCTTTGAGGAGAGGAACCCGCTGTGGGGGGGAATGGTGTGCCCTTTCTATAGAAAGTTCTCGAGATATCCCGACTAGGATCAAGCAAGACGTCGTCCCATCAACCCCCCTCGGCGGCGGGCCCTTCTGCCCCACCTCTAAAGACCTCCCAAGAGCCGAGATCGAATCGGCCGATTTCTGGAAGGAAAGCGCTCTCCCCAGGGAAGGAGCTTTCCGCCATGGTGGAACACTCGACTTCCACGCCGTACGTCTCGGTGATGGACCAGTATGGCTACCAAATTGGCAAAGCCATCGGGCACGGCTCCTACGGGACCGTCTACGAAGCTTACTTCTCCAAGCAGAAGTCCATGGTGGCCATTAAGATCATCTCCAAGAAGAAGGCCTCGGAGGATTATCTCACGAAATTCTTACCCCGGGAAATACAGGTTATTCTCGGTGTGGGTGTGGGTCAGAGGTGGGTTCCTCCCGATACGGTACACCAGAAGACGTAATAAAAATCTGGCGTACCGGATAGGACCGGTAGTAATGAAGGCCTGGCCACGCTCCCGAACCTGTTCTCCTGTAAGAAACTTCATCAGAAGTTTTTGGTCTTTAAAAGTTTATTTCCCTGTCGGTTCAGGTAAGGGGAAAAAAGGCTTTAAAAACTAAAAGAGAGGGATAGAGAGAGGGAGGGAGGGAGGGAGAGAGAGAGAGAGAAGAGAAAGAGAAAGAAAAAGAAAGAAGGAAACTCGCTTTTCAGCCAGGAGATTCAGCAAAGGGGAAAATCAAATACTGCTGCTTTAAATCGGAACTGAGCATGCCTGGCTGTGGAATTCTGGGAGTTGAAGTCCACAAGTCTTAAAGCTGCAAACTTTGGATTTTAAATTGAAAAGCTGCTCGGAAAGAGGTTTGCAAAGTGACATTCAGCAGTTTGTTAGTGGGTCAGCTGAACAACAAACTGGATAGCTAGCTTCAGCTGACTGTTATCTGCCGTTCAGCGGTTCTAATCTCACCGGCTCAAGGTTGACTCAGCCTTCCATCCTTCCGAGGTGGGTGAAATGAGGACCCGGATTGTTGTTGGGGGTGATATGCTGACTCTGTAAACCGCTTAGAGAGGGCTGAAAGCCCTATGAAGCGGTATGTAAGTCTAACTGCTATTGCTAACTCACCCCTGGGGTAGGGCTTATATTAGGGCCACACATAAAAATCCACGCTAGGTCTTATCATTATTTAATTTCTAAAGATATTTGACTTTCCCTGCAGTGGAAGGACACGTAAGGGAAGATGGGTCAGGGCGTGATTCGAAAACACACACACACACACACACACACACACACGCCTTCTCTCCTTTTCCAGGTGATGAAGAGCCTCCGTCACAAATACGTCATCAGTTTCTACCAGGCCATCGAGACCACCTCCCGCCATTACATCATCATGGAGTTGGCACCAAGCGGCGATGTCTTAGAATGGATCCAGAAATCCGGGGCCTGTTCGGAAGCGCTGGCTGGCAAGTGGTTCTCGCAGCTGACCCTGGGCATCGCCTACCTGCATGGCAAGGGCATCGTGCATCGGTGAGAGGGATTGGAGGGGTGGGGAGTTCAAGGCTTCCTTGGGGTTTTTTTAATTGGCCGGCTTTCGAACGGAGGTCCGGAATCGGGATCTCGACTGATTCCGTTGGAGTCAACGTTCTTCCGGGCCTTTGAGGTAGGCCACTCAGGAATCAAATACGACACTGCCTCTCTTTCGTTTTCACAGGAAATCTTTCCCAACCTTGGGAAGTTTATGGCAGAAACTTCCTCCTTCCCTCCCTTCCCTCTTTCCTTCCTTCCTCCTTCCTTCCCTCCCTCCCTGCTTTCTATCCATTTTCTGCCTCCCTGCCTTTCCTTCCTTCTTTCCGACTTCCTCACTACCACTGCCCCTCCCTCCATTGTTCCTCCTCCCTCCCTCCATCTCACCATCCCTTCTTCCCTACTTTCCTTTCTTCCTTCCTTCCACCCTCCCTCGCTCTCTTTGTTCCTTCCCTCCCTTCCACCCTCCCTTCTCTCCTTTCTGTATGCTCTCTTACTTCCTCCCTTTCTTTTCTTCCTTCTGTCTTCCTCCCTACCACTGTCCCTCCCTCTCTTCCTTGTTCCTCCCTCCCATCCCTTCTTTCCTTCTTTCCTTTCTTTCTTCTGCCCTCCCTCCGTTTCCTTCATCTTTTCTTACTTCCTTCCTTCCCTCCCTCCCTTTCTTCCTTCCACCCACCCTCCCTTCTTTCCTTCTTCGCTCCCTTTCTTTCTCCCTTCCACCCTCTCTCCCTCTGTTTCCTTCATCTTTTCTTACTTCTTTCCCTCCCTCCCTTTCTTTCTTCCTTCTACCCTCTTTCCTTCCTTCCATCTTCCTCCCTACCACCGTCCGTCCCTTCTTCCCCTGTTCATCCCTCCCATCCCTTCTTTCCTTCTTCCCTCTCCTTTCTTCCTTCCTCCCTTACCTCCCTCCTTTCCTTCCTTTTCTATCTTCCTCCCTCCCTCCCTTTCTTTCTGTCCTCCTGTCTTCCTCCCTACCACCGTCCCTCACTCTCCCTTGTTCCTCCCTCCTTCCCTGACACCATCCTTTCTTTCCTTCCTCTTTTCTCCTTTCTTTTCCTTCCTCCATCCCTTCTTTCCTTCCTCTTTTCTTACTTCCCTCCCTCCCTTTTTTCCTTCTATCCATCCTCCCTCCCACCATCCATTCTTTCCTTCCTCTTTTATAGCATTTTCCCCCTCCTTATTTCCTCTCCTTTCTCCTTCCCTCCCTCCCTCCCTCCCTCCCTCCCTCCCGAGTTCCTTAGAAATGGAGGGCTACCTTTATTGGAAAATGGGTGAGACAAGGTCGTCCCTGACTTACAACAGTTCATTTAGTGACCATTCAAAGTTACATTGGCATTGGAAGAAGCAATTTATGACCATTTTTCACACTTACGACTGTTGCAGCCTCTCCAAAATTCAGACCCTTCTCAACGGACTCGTATTTATGACGGTTGAGTGTCCCGGGGCCACGTGGTCTCTTTTTGTGACTGTCTGTCCGGCAAAGTCAATGGGGAATCCGGATTCACTTAACAACCGCGTGATTGACTTAACTGCAGTGATTCACTTAACAACTGTGGCAAGAAATGTCGTAAAATGGGGCAAAGCTCACTTCACAACTGTCTCCCTTAGCCACAGAAATGTGGTCATAAGTGGAGGACTACCTACAAATCACGCAACTCTGCCCACCTTCAGAAAAATACAGGCCGTCCTCGAGTTACGACCAGAATGGAGGCCCAGATTTCTATTTGCTAAGGGAGACAGTTGTTTTGCCCCCTTTTACATCCTTTCCTCCATGGTTGTTAAGTGAATCACTGAAGTTTTTAAACTTAGTCACATGGTTGTTAAGCAAATCTGGACCCCCCCACCCCACCTTGAAGGCCACAAAAATGTCCATGCCACCCCCTGGGACCGTCACAAATACGAATCATTCACCAAGCGTCTGAATTCGGATGACGTGACCACGAGGATGCGGACACGGTGGTAAGTGTAAACAACGGTCATCAAAAGTCCCTTTTTTCCAGTGCCGTCGTAACTTCCAAAGGTCCCCGTCGTAAGTCGAGGACTGCACGCGGCAGGATTTGGAGGGACGTATTCTGACCTCGGCTTCCCCAACAGCACAAAGCTGAGTCCTCATCCCCATAAACCCCTTTAGATAGTTCACAATTACCGCCCTTGATCAGGCTTGGAGAGCGGCCAGCCAGTACTTGGCAAGAATGCAGGAATGAACTAACTGTCTCCTGCAAACTCCACTCCCCTGTCGCTCCTCTTTTATTCCCTCTGGGAGGGGCCATTCACCATCCACCAGTGGTGGGTTCCTACCGGTTCGGCCGAACCAGTAGTGGTTTGGTGACCTGGGTGTCTGGAACCGGCAGCGACCTAGGCCTTCCACGGCCCCGAACCGGTTCTCTCAGTGGCGCCATAGGCCCCGCCATCTTGTTTTTGGCTTCTGCGCATGCACAGAACAATTTTTATTGAAGTGCACATGCGTGCTCGGCCATGAGTAGTGCCTGCCGGAAACCATCCCTGCCATCCCCCTGTGGCCTTACTCCCATGTCGACCCTGGTTCCTTTAGCTGCTCCCGTCGTCTGGCAACTCTGTGCATGCAAACACTGGGAACAGGCTCCAGCTGCTCTTCTGCCTCACTGATGTCCGACTCTGAAGGCAGCTGATAACTGTCGGACGGCTCTGGCCTCGCTCTCTGCCTCCAACACGGAGCCCTCATCAGAGTCTTCCCCAGACTCCAGGACTAGCCCATCTTCCTTCCCCAACCTGCTCACTGTCCAAATCTGCAGCCAGCTCCACTGGCCGCTGGCGGGCCATGCCCAGTTAGTTGTGTGGTTGGCCTTGGCTTCACCTGTCCTCTCTCGGCCCGGCAGGGATTTGAAGCTGGAGAACCTGTTGTTGGACAAGCGGGAGAACATCAAGATCTCGGATTTCGGCTTCTCCAAGATGGTGGCCCCCCAGACGCAGCCCCCGCCCACCCCGTCGTACCGCATGATGAGCTGTTTCTCCCACCTCAGCCAGACCTACTGTGGCAGCTTTGCCTATGCCTGCCCGGAGATCCTTCTCGGTCTGCCCTACAACCCCTTCCTCTCCGACACCTGGAGCATGGGGGTCATCCTCTACACCTTGGTGGTGGCCCACCTGCCCTTCGATGACACCAACCTCAAGAAGCTGCTCCGGGAGACCCAGAAGGAGGTCAACTTCCCCAGCCACGTCCAGATCAACGACGAGATTAAGGTGAGGGGGGAAACCCTAACCCTCTGGGCCTTGCTGGCTGGGGATGATGGGGCCTACAGTTACGACCAAACTGGGGATTTCTCCACCTTGGCAGGCTGCGGATGTGTGGAGTTCCTTCCCTTCCTCCCTCTTCCTTCCTTTCTCCCTCTCTTCCATTCTTTCCCCTTTCCTTCCTTCCCTCCTCCCTCCCCTTACTGTCTTCTCTCCTACTCTCATTCCTTTCTCCTTCCTCTTTCCTTCTTTCTTTCTTCCATCTCTCCTCCCTCTGTCCCTCCTTCTCTTCCTCATTCTCCTTCTCTCCCACTTCTCCTTTGTTCCTCCCTCCCTTTCTTCCTCCTCCCTTTCTGTTTCCTGCCATTCCTGCTCACTCCCCTTCCAGTATTCCTTAATTCCTTTTTCCTTCCTCCCTCTTTCCATCTTTCTTCTCTCCTCCCTGCTTCCTTCCTTCCCTCATCATTCTCCTTTCTTCTCCCACTTCCTTCTGTCCCTCACTCTGTCTCTCACACTTCCTTTGTTCCTTCCTCCCTTCCTCTTCTTCCCCTTTCCTTCCCTCCCTATCCACTCCCCTTCCTTCTCTCCCACTCCTTCATTCTTTTCTTCCTCCCTCCCTCCTTCGTTCATCAGTCTTCTCCATTCCTTCCATTCTTCCTCCCTTGTCCCTCCTTTTCTATCCTTCTCTTTCCTTCCTTATTTCTTCCCTCCCTTTTCCTTCCTTTTCATTCTGATATTCCTTTCTCCTCATTCCTATCTCCTTCCTTCCTCCCTCTCCCTCCTTCCTCCCTCTCCCTCCTTCCCTCATCATTCTTCCCCTCACTTTCTCTCCCACTTCCTTTGTCCCTCCCTCCCTCCCTTTTCCTCCCCCTCCCTTTTCCCTTTCCTTCCCTCCCTCCCTCCTCCCTCCCTCCCCTTCCTTCTCTTACTACTCCTTCATTCCTTTCTTCCTCCCTCCTTCGTTCATCCCTCTTCTCCCTTCCTTCCATTCTTCGCCTTATTCTTTTTTCCCTTCTCTCCTTTTCTGTCTTTTTTCTCCTTCCTTCCCTCTATTTCTTCCCTCCCTCCTTTCCTTCCTTCTCATTCCTATCTACTTCCTTTCTTCTCATTCCTTCCTGTTTTTTTTTGTTTTAATTATCTCTCCACTCGTCCATCCATCTCCATCGCCTTCTGTCCCTCACAGCTACCTTTCTCCTCAGTCCCCTCTCTCTTTCATTCATCCCACTCTTCTTTTGCTTCCAGATGCCTTCTTTTAACTTTAGCAGATTTTTTTGGGGGGGGGGTCTAAGCCACTTAGAAAATCGACTGTCCAGCAGGGCTGAGACTTGCTCCCTTCCCAGTGGGGGGTGGTGTGTGTGTGTCTGGACACCACTAGAATCTTTGAAGTAGAGATTGGACTGACATCTGTCAGAAATGGTGTAGGGTCCCCTCCTTGAGTGGGGTGTTGGTATTGGACTAGATGACCTACAAGGTCCCTTTCAACCCTTATTCTGTTATTAACTCACCACAGCCAACTCGCCACTGGACAACAAGAGTTACACAAATATCAAGAAAGGGTGGAATAGCATCGTGAAGGAAAGATGGCCGAAAGAGAACCAAAAACGAAATGCGAATGACGAAAATTTAAAATATTTTTATTCTTGTTATTCTAAATATATAAAAACGTCTGTGTGTACGTTCCAGCATAACTCTGGAACGCCTGGAGCAATCTCAACCAAACTTGGTACACAGATGACTTGCCCTCTGGAAACAAATATTGTGTGGGTAAGACACTCCTAAAACCCCTTGGGGTGTGTGTTCTGTTAAGATACAGCCTGTTGTGCCTTAAAACGGCTTCTACCGTACTGCTGTAAAATGGCTTCTCCTGTGCAGTGCAGTGGCGTTGCCATGGTAACGGTTTCACAGTACTCCACAAGGGGGGAAATCCAACATTAGAAATTACGTTTGGTCCGGATATTTCCCCCCTATAAATAAATAAATACCCGAGCAACACTGGATTATCGGCTAGTTTCAAATAAATAAAAATGCATCTCCTTCCAGGATTTGATCCGTCGCATCCTGCGCCCGGCCTCGAAACGGCTGAACATCTTGGAGATCCTGAAGGTCTCGTGGGTGCTGAAGTTCTTGGCGGAGAAGCCCACCACCGAATTGAAGGCCCTGGAGGCCATCTGTGGACCCCGCACGCCGGAGGCGGGCAAAAGCGCCCTCACGCCCAACACCAAATCCAAGTCCCTCACTTTTTCGCCGGATAAAAAAAAAGCCGCCAGCCGGACTCGGAGCACGGGCCAGATCAAGCCGTCTAAAAACGTGGAGAAAAGCAGCTGAGTAGTCTATTAAAAAAAAAAAAAAAACAAAAAAAAAACCGAGGGACTTTACCCGTTTTGCGTCTGGCCATTGAGCTGAGCTGCTGGATTTCTAGCTGCGGGGACATGGCCATTTATGTCCTGGGGAAGGCAAGGGTGGGGGGGCTTTTAAAAGGGGGAAGGGGGGAAGAATGGACCTGTATTCGTCCCTATAGAGGGGGGTGGAAATTCGTCTGTTTGCTACAGGCAGTCCTCGACTTTACGACGCTTCATTTAGTGACCGTTTGAAGCGACACCGGCACCGATAGACGCGACTTAGGGCCACTTTTCACACTTACGACCTTTGTGGCATGCCCAGGGTCGTGTGATAAAAAATTCAGATGCTTGGCAACTGACTGGTGCAGGATCCCGGACAGAGCTGATATTCAGCCGGTTTGTACCGGTTCGCCTGAACCGGTTGCAGAAATTGGTTCCACCATAAAACCGCGGATGACAAAATCGCGGTCGACGAAGGCGCGTATGTGACGTCATCACAGCACGACGAAAAATATCGAAAAATGTAAAAATAAAGCGAAAACCTTACCCTAACCCCCCCAAACCTAACCCTAAACCTAACCCTAAACCTAACCCTAAACCTAACCCTTAACCTAACCCTAACCCTAACCCTAAACCTAACCCTTAACCTAACCCTTAACCTAACCCTAAACCTAACCCTTAACCTAACGAAAAACCTAACGCTAACCCTTAACCTAACGCTAAACGTAACGCTAACGCTCTAAACCTAACCCTAACCCTTAACCTAACCCTAACCCTAACCCTAACCCTTATGTGAATCGGCTTGCTGTAATTTAATTTTTATTTCAATTTTTCGATCTTTTTCGTCGCGCTGTGATGACGTCACATACGCGCTTTCGTCGACCGCTCTTTTGTGGAACGCGGTATTGACGGGTCACGGCAGAAATTGTGGGCGGAAATTGCGGTGGACCTGCCCTGGCTCTGTGCCGTCCTATTTAGGCTGGGCACATGGATGGAAGGAGAGCGCGCGAGCAAAGCGCATGTGGGGAAGGCCGGGCACATGTGCTGAATGTGGTGCGCGCGCCTTCAAAGCAGGCCCGCATGGGGCGAACGGATAGTGTGAAAATGTGCAACCCGCCGCTGATCCCGGAGTCACAGGACTCCCCCTTCGTGACCCTCTGACAAAGAAACTTAGCAACTGACTCATGTTTACGACGGCTGCAGGGTCCTGGAGTCATTTGATTCCCCCCGCTTTGCGACCGGACGACCAAACTTAGCAGCTGACTCATGTTTATGACAGCTGCAATGTCCTGGAGTCATGTGATCCCATTGTGTGACCTTCTGACATGCAAACGGAGAAACTGATTCATGTTTACGACGGCTGCAAGGTCCTGGAGTCATGCCATCCCGCCTTTGCGACCTTCTGACAAGCCAACTGGATGGGGGAAGTCAAGTTTCCCTTAACAACCGTGTTCCTAACTTAACAACTGCGGCGATCCACTTTAACAACGGGGGCAAGAAAGGCTATAAGAAGGGGCAAAACTCACTTCACACAATGCCTCTCTTAGCAACGGAAATTTGAGGCTCTGTGAACTTCAACTCCCAGGATTCCCCAGTCAGCTTGGAATTGTGGGAATTGAAGTCTAGCACTGGGGATGTCAACTAGTTTGGGTAATGAAACGTCTGGAACGTAACAACCAAGTTCAGAGGGCACCAAGTCTACCTCTCTTAAGCATGGAATCCTGGGAGTTGAAGTTCACAAAAGCATGGAATTCTGGGAGTTGAAGTCTATGCGTCTTAAAGGGGCCAAGGCTGAAAAACCCTGGGATAAATGCTTCATCAATTGAAGTTCACAGATCTTAAGATCTGGAATTCTGGGAGAAGCACAGAAGCATGGAATTCTGGGAGTTGAAGCTCACCTGTCTTAAGCAGCTAGAACCCTGGGAGATGAAGTTCACAGAAACATGGAATTCTGGGAATTGAAGTTCACCTCTTAAACTTAGACTCCTGGGAGCTGAAATCCACATAAAGCATGGAATTCTGAGAGTTGAAGCTCACCTGCCTTAAGCAGGTAGAACCCTGGGAGTTGAAGTTCACAGAAGCATTGAATTCTGGGAATTGAAGCTCACCTGCCTTAAGCAGGTAGAACCCTGGGAGTTGAAGTTCACAGAAGCATGGAATTCTGGGGGTTGAAGTTCCCCTGTCTTAAGCAGAGAACCCTGAAACTTGAAATTCACAGAAGCATGGGATTCTGGGAGTTGAAGCTCATCTGTCTTAAGCAGGTAGAACCATGGGAGTTGAAGTTCATAGAGGCATGGAATGCTGGGAGTTGAAGTTTATCTATGTTAAGCACAGTATCCCGAGAGTTGAAGTTCGCAGAAGCATGGAATTCTGGGAGTTGAGGTCCACGCATCTTAAAGCGGTAAAGACGGAAAAACCCTGTGATAAATGCTTCATCAACTGAAGTCCACATATCTTAAGACCTGGAATCCTGGGAGGTAAAATCCACATAAAGCATGGAATTCTGGGAGTTGAAGTTCTCATAAGCATGGAATTCTGGGAGTTGAAGTCCAGGCATCTTAAAGTGACGGAGGTTGAAAAACACTGGGATAATTGGTTTAAGATGACAAAATGAAGTAAAAGATTCATTCGGTCAAAAATCAGGAGTTGTTTTTCTGATTTTTGATTACCAGAATGTTGGTGTTTTTTTTTTAAACCTCGGGCACTTTAAGAGGTATGAAGTTCGACTCCCAGAAGTCCCCAGTCAGCCATGCTGGCTGGGGACTTCTGGGAGTTGAAGTCCATACCTCTTAAAATGGCCAAAGTTATAAAAACATCAGTTTTGGGTGTAAATTCCAGCAAGAGCAGGAATTTTTTTGGGGGGGGATGGAGAAAAAATCACATCACATGCCACTCAGTTCAGACAACACATTTCAGGGCACTTTATTCACCGGGCACAGAAAGCAACATAGCAACAGGCCACCGCAGGAGTACACGCGTGTCAGTGGGGAAGGGGCACATTCCCCCCCACACCATCCCAACTCCTGCCCACAATTCGATTAAAAAAAAAGAGAAAAAGACAGACCGAGCAGAAAAACAGAAAAAGAGAAAAAACACCAGGCGCACGTCGAAGCAAACTGTTAACCAACGAACACCCCCCCCCCAAAACCGTGTCAACAAGATACACGCTACCGATTAAACCAGGACAAAACAGTACCGCCAGTCCAACAAAAGTACGATTTTTTTTCGTCCCTTATTCCCCGACGCCCCACTCCCCTTGCCCACCCGCACCTCCTTCCATCCAGCCTTCCAAGGCGGAACGCCGGCCTGCTTCCCCCCCAAAAAAACCACCCACCCCCCAAAATTCCTTTGCAACACGCGGGAGGAGGAGAATCCTAGACTGCATCCTTTGCACCACCGGAGTATGTGTTGGGTGTATTGATATGTTTGGCAACAGACAAAGCGGACACCCACTTCCCCAAAAGGAGAGAGGGACCGACAGTCAACGCCCCAAAATCGGACAGATAGCCAGACAGCAAACGACAAGAACAGAGGGTCAAAAACGCTCAAGAATTTGTTTTTTTCCCCCCCAAACTTCATTTTTCGGGCTGTGTTTGCGTGTGTCACGCCGTCCGCTCTTTCTGAGCCCGACAAAAATCCTGTATTTTTTTTTGGGGGGGGGGGGAACTGAAAAAAAGAAAGAAAGTTAATCTCTAGATGATTTCAAGATTCAGTCTTCATCTGGGGGGGCGGAGAGGGAGGTCTTTTAAGCCACGACACCCCTCCCTCCCGGAAACAGGCTCCTTTTCTATATTGTAGATATAGATATATAGATATATAGATATATTTATATAAATCTGTCTATAAAACTCTTTACATTCGGCACGTAAGGTCATTTTTAGGCAGGGTGTGGGTGTGACTTCTGGCCCTCCCCTTTTTTTCGTCCTCCTCCCCCCCCCACCACCGCCCCTCCCCGTGACTTTCCTGGCCATGGAAACCGGAGGGGAGAAAATTGGTCCTCCTCTCCGTCTCTGCCTATTTCTTCGAAGAAAAACCGAGGGAGGCGAGGAAGGGGAGGAATTTCCCACAATGCATCACGACACCCAGGCGGCAAGCTGTTTCATTTCCTCGTCTTCCTCATCCAGGGAGGCCGATGGCACTTTGGAAGCTGCGGAGGGAGGAAAAAGCAGGATTTGAACTCGGGACGTCTCTGAAAGAGGCCCACCATCTCTGGGTTCAAGTTCTACTGGGCCTGGACTAGCGTCCCACAGCTGGCACCGGGGCAATTGTACATGTGGCCTCCCCCCAGGCTTACCACGGTTCGTTTCGTGACCATTTGGGTGCTGGAAAAGGGGACTTTCTGACTGTTGTTCACACTTACGGCCTTTGTGGGGTGGTCGCACGATCAAAATTCGGGCGCTTGGCCATTGACTTTTATTCATGACGGTCACAGTGTCCCGGGGTCACATGACCATCCCTTTTGGCGACTTTCTGGCAAGCAAAGTCAGCACGGGGATGCCAGATTCACTTAGCAACGCTGTTGGTACTAACTTAATGACGGCAGGGATTCGCTTCACAACGGTGGCAGGAAAGGTCGTAAAATGGGGCAAAACTCACTTGACACATGTCTCCCTTAACGAACGACAGAGATGTTTGGCTCAATTGTGGTCGTAACTTGAGGACAGCCTATTTGTCGGCCACAACTAGAAGGGGTCAGGGTGAAGGGAGGGAGGATCTTTCGTGACAGGAGGTCTTCAACACAGCCATTCATTTAGTGACTGAAGTTACAGCTCATGGGCCAGTCCTCATACTTATGACCGGTCCTCATAACTATGACCGCTGCGGTGAAATCATTAAAATTTGGTCGCTGGTCAACTGGAATGTATTTTTCTGCCGGCTGAAGCGTCCCGGGGTCAGGTCAACGCCATTTGCGGCCTTCCCTGCTGGCTTCGGACCAACAAAATCAATGGGGGAAGCTGGATTCACTTAATGAATGTCTGATTCGCTTAACAAATCCCATGTTTCACTTAACTTAAAGGGCCGTAAAACTGTTTGCGAGTCCATTAACCCCCGCCTTGCTGAGCGACAGAAATGTCAGCTGCTCTTGCGGTTGTAAGTTGAGGACTACTTGTGTTAAGCCTCAGGGGCGTGGGTGTCTTCGTACCTGGCACGCTGGGGAGGCGAGAAGAGGGGATATTGGGGAGCTCCGGGCTGGCCTCCCCAACATTCAGAAGCTCCTTGTCCAGATCTTCTTGTTCCATCTCTTCCAGTTCAGCCAGCAGCTCGTCCTGGGAAGGCAGAAAGGCGAGATTCGCATCCAAAGCTCCATGCAGGGAAGTGGAGGAGGAGAGATGGGAAGAAGGAGGAAGAGGAAAAGGAGGAAAGAAGGAATAGGTAGAGAAGGAGGAAAAGGAAGAGAGAAGGAATAGGAAGAAGAGAAGAGAAGGAGAAAGAGGAGAAGGAAAAAGAAGACAGAGGAGAAGAGGAAGAGAGAAGGAAAAGGAAGAAGACAAGAAGGAAGAGGAGGAGGAAGAGAGAAGGGGAAAAGAGGAGAGAAGGAAAAGGAAGAGAAGGAGAAAAGCAATAGGAAGAGGAGGAGGAAGAAGAGGAGGGGAGATGGGAAGAAGGAGTAGGAAGAGGAGGAGAGGAATAGGAAGAGAAGGAGGAAAAGGAAGAGAGAAGGAATAGGAAAAGAAGAAGAGGAGAAGGAAGAGGAGGAGAAGGAAGAGGAGGAGGAGAAGAAGAGAAGGAGGAGGGAGAAGGAAAAGGAAGGAGAGAAGAAGGAAGAGGAGGAGGAAGAGGAAAAGTGAAGGGGAAGAAGAAAAGAGGAGAGAAAGAAAAGGAAGAGAAGGAGGAAGAGGAAAAGGAAGAGGAGAAGGAAAAAGAAGAGAGGATAAGAGGAAGAGAGAAGGAAAAGGAAGAAGAGAAGAAGGAAGAGGAGGAGGAAGAGAGAAGGGGAAAGGAGAAGAGAAGGAAGGAAGAGGGGAGAAAAGCAATAGGAAGAGGAGGAAGAAGAGGAGGGGAGATGGGAAGGAAGAGGAGGAAGAGGAGGAGAGAAGGAATAGGAAGAGAAGAAGGAAAAGCAAGAGAGAAGGAAAAGGAAGAAGAAAAGAAGAGGAGGAGGACGAGGAGGAGAGAAGGGGGAAGAAGAAAAGAGGAGAGAAGGAAAAGGAAGAGAAGGAGGAAAAAGAAGAGAGAAGAGGAAGAGAGAAGGAAAAGGAAGAAGAGAAAAAGGAAGAGGAGGAGGAAGAGAGAAGGGGAAAAGAGAAGGAAAAGGAAGAGGAGGAGAAAAGCAATAGGAAGAGGAGGAAGAGGAGGAGGGGAGATGGGAAGGAGGAGGAGGAAGAGGAGGAGAGAAGGAATAGGAAAAGAAGAAGAGGAGAAGGAAGAGGAGGAGAAGAAGAGAAGGAGGAGGGAGAAGAAAAAGGAAGAAGAGAAGAAGGAAGAGGAGGAGGAGGAGGAAGAGGAAAAGTGAAGGGGAAGAAGAAAAGAGGAGAGAAGGAAAAGGAAGAGAAGGAGGAAGAGGAAAAGGAAGAGGAGAAGGAAAAAGAAGAGAGGATAAGAGGAAGAGAGAAGGAAAAGGAAGAAGAGAAGAAGGAAGAGGAGGAGGAAGAGAGAAGGGGAAAGGAGAAGAGAAGGAAGGAAGAGGGGAGAAAAGCAATAGGAAGAGGAGGAAGAAGAGGAGGGGAGATGGGAAGGAAGAGGAGGAAGAGGAGGAGAGAAGGAATAGGAAGAGAAGAAGGAAAAGCAAGAGAGAAGGAAAAGGAAGAAGAAAAGAAGAGGACGAGGACGAGGAGGAGAGAAGGGGGAAGAAGAAAAGAGGAGAGAAGGAATAGGAAGAGAAGGAGGAAAAGGAAGAGAGAAGGAAAAGGAAGAAGAGAAGAATGAAGGGGAGGAAGAAGAGGAAGAGGGAAGAAGAAAAGAGGAGAGAAGGAAAAGGAAGAGAAGGAGGAAGAGGAGGAGAGAAGGAATAGGAAGAGAAGGAGGAGGAGGAAGGGAGAAGGGAAAGGAAGAAGAGAAGAATGAAGGGGAGGAAGAAGAGGAAGAGAGAAGGGGGAAGAAGAAAAGAGGAGAGATAGAAAAGGAAGAGAAGGAGGAAGAGGAGGAGAGAAAGAATAAGAAGAGAAGGAGGAGGAGGAGGAAGGGAGAAGGGAAAGGAAGAAGAATGAAGGGGAGGAAGAAGAGGAAGAGAGAAGGGGGAAGAAGAAAAGAGGAGAGAAGGAAAAGGAAGAGAAGGAGGAAGAGGAGGAGAGAAGGAAAAGGAAGGGGGGGAGGAGGACTGTGGGGTGGGGAATTCTGGGAGTTGAAGTCCACCCCTCCCTCCGAAGGCCTCCCCGTGGATCTCTCCGTGCTCCTCACCTCATCTACATCGTCCCCGAAGCCGACCGGCTTAGATATGGCATCCGAGATCTGCTGGGCGATGTCCTGCTGTTCGGTGATTTCGGACATCAAGTCGTCCACTTTGTCGATGTCCCTAGAGGGGGAGGATGGGGGGGGGGGCGGGGAAGAGAAAGAGAGAGCTGTGGGGTCATCCTTGGTGATCTCTGAGCTTGGCTGTTTCGGCTTGAAGGCGTTTTGTGACCTGACTAAGTAGCTTCATCAGTGCTAAGTAGAAGGGTTTGTGAAGACAAGGAGAAGATGGTGGAGGGGAGGAAGAGGGGGACGAAAAGGGAGAGGAGAAAGAGGAGGAGTTGGGGGAGGACTGTGGGGTCCTTGGTGCTCTCTGAGCTTAGTGGTTTTCTTGAAGACGTTTCATAACCCAGCTAGGTAACATCATCAGTTCTAGAAGGGAGTGGGGTTTGCAGAAAGGAGGAGGAAGAGGAAGAGGAGGAGGAGGAAGAGGAGGAGGAAGAAAAGGGTCCTTGGTGCTCTCTGAACTTGGATGTTTTCTTGCAAACGTTTCATAACCCAGCTAGGTAACATCATCAGTTCTAGAAGGGAGTGGGGTTTGCAGAAAGGAGGAAGAGGAGGAAGAGGAGAAGGAGGAAGAGGAAGGAAAGGGTCCTTGGTGCTCTCTGAGCTGGGTGGTTTTCCTGAAGACTTTTCATGACCCAACTAGGGAACCTCATCAGTGCTAGGAGGGAGTGGGGAGGAAGAGGAGGAGGAGGAAGAAGAGGAGGAGGAAGAGGAGGAGGAAGAAAAGGGTCCTTGGTGCTCTCTGAGCTGAATGGTTTTCCTGAAGACGTTTCATGACCCAACTAGGGAACATCATCAGTGCTAGAAGGGAGTGGGGTTTGGGGGAATAGCAATAGCAGTTAGACTTATATACCGCTTCATAGGGCTTTCAGCCCTCTCTAAGCGGTTTACAGAGTCAGCATATTGCCCCCACAGTCTGGGTCCTCATTTCACCCACCTCGGAAGGATGGAAGGCTGAGTCAACCCTGAGCCGGTGAGATTTGAACCGCCGAACTGCAGAAGTGCAGTCAGCTGAAGTAGCCTGCAGTGCTGCACTCTAACCACTGTGCCACCTCAGCTCCCTAATGATGGAGGAGGAGGAAGAGGAGGAGGAGGAGGAGGAATCTATGAGATCCTTGGTAGTCTCTGAGCTTGGTGGTTTTCCTGCAGACATTTCATAACCCAGCTAGGTAACATCATCAGTGCTAGAAGGGAGTGGGGTTTGAAGAGAGATTGGGAGGGGGGGAGAGGAGGAGGAGGAGGAGGAGGAGGAGGAGGAGGAGGAGGAGGAGGAGGAGGAGGAGGAGGAGAAGGAGGAGGAGGAGGAAGGGGGAATCTATGAGATCCTTGGTAGTCTCTGAGCTCGCTGATTTCCTTACAGACATTTCGTGATCTGACTAGCAAACATCATCAGTGCTAGGAGGGGGTTTGTGTACAGGAGGAAGAGGGGTGAGGGAGAGAAGGTAGTGTAGGGAAGCGGGGAAGAGGTGGATGAGGAAGACTGTGGAGTCCTCGATGCTCTCTGAGCTTGGTGGTTTCCTTGCAGACGTTTCGTGGCCCGATTAAGTAACATCATCAGTGCTACAAGGGGAGTGGGGTTTGAAGAAAGGAGGAGGAGGAGGGGAGAAGAAGCAGGAGAGGAGGAGGAGGAGGAGGAGGAGGAGGAGGAGGAGGACGACGACGACGACGACTGCAGGGTCCTTAGTGCTCACTGAGCTTGGTGATTTTTTTGCAGACGTTTCGTGGCCCGACTAGGTAACGTCATCAGGGCTAGGAGGGAGGGGATTTGTGAAGTGGAGGGGGAAGAGGAGGAGAGAAGGAAAAGGAGTGGAGGAGGAGGAGGACTGTGGGGTGGGGAGTTAAAATGGCCGAGGCTGGGAAAAAGAAACCACTGCTCTAAGTTAAAGGCAAAACATGGACCGGACTTTTGAATCCAACGAGAAACCGGGCTGCTTCTTCTAATTGACATGGCCCCGGGAAACATGCTACTCACATATGCTGGTGCGCCTCTTTCATGGCCCGAGCCGCGTCCGACATGGTCTTGAGCACTTCCGTGTTGGTGGTGGCGTTTTCCAGGGCCTCGCGCTGGAATTCGATGGTGGAGAGGGTCCCGTCGATCTGGGTCAGCTGTTGCTCGTAGCGCTTCTTCCTCTTGAGGGCTTGCAGAGCCGCTGAAAGAAAGTATCAACTGCAGCCCCCCTCCATGTTTCTAGTTCTCGCGCTCCAAGAGAAGCGTGGGGATGTTTTATTAAGACCGCCCACAAAGACAAGGCGGGAAATTGTTGTGGATTTGCGTTGGTCGTGCCAGGAGGCTTGCAAACGGCCAATCCCACCCACTCACAGGGAGTCCTCGATTTGCAACGGTTCGCTTTGCGACCGTTCCAAGTTACGGCGGCACTGGGGGAAATAAAAAGTAACGGACATTCCCCAGGCCTGGCTTTGCAACCTCCATTGGCAACCTTCCCACCCGGCTTCCAACATGCAAAGTCAATGAGAGAAGCCGGATTCGCTTAACGACCGCTGGATTCGCTTAACGACCCCGGCGATGCCCTTAAGTGTGGCAGAAAAGTGGCGGTAAGATTGGGCACGACTCACTTCACAAGTGTTTGCCCCACGGCGCTCCCCCTGCATGGGCACACAGGAGGTGGCAAGCGGGTGGGAGCGGGCGATGCCCGACAGCAGCTGCAGCTCACCGGCCCCTCGGCCGTCGACTGGCTGGCAGCAACGGGCAGGTGGAGGTGAGCTGAAGGCAGGTGTTTCACCCCCAGGCGTGCCAGGAGTCTGCAGGGCAGGGGGCTAAAGTGGGAGAGCAGTGGGGCAAAAGCTGTTGAACCCGGAACAAGAATTCCACACTGGCTTGCCACTCCTGGACTCCGCATCCTTCCTCTTCTTCCTGCTCTTTCTGCTACTTCCTCCTCCTGCTCCTCCTCTTCTTCCTCACTTTCCTCCTCTCCTCTCCCCATCCCAGCACACAAATGCACAGCTCTTCAGTTTGGTCTGTGTGATTAGTGATTCTCTCTCTCTCCCCCCCTCTCTCTGTCTTTGTCTCTCTCTCTCTTTCTCTCTCTGTCCCTGTTTCTCTCTCTGTCTGTCTTTTTCTGTCTCTCTCTCTCTCTCTGTCTTTCTCTCTGTCTCTCTCACTCTCTTTCTCTCTCTGTCTCTCTCTCTCTGTCTGCCTCTCTCATTCTGTCCCTCTCTCTCTCTGTCTGTCCCTCTCTCTCTCTCTGTCTCTCTCTCTCTCTCTTTTTCTCTCTCTGTCTCTCTCTGTCAGCCTCTCTCATTCTGTCCCTCTCTCTCTCTCTGTCTCTCTCTCTCTGTCTGCCTCTCTCATTCTGTCCCTCTCTCTCTCTGTCTGTCCCTCTCTCTCTCTCTCTTTCTCTCTCTCTCTCTCTGTCTCTCTCTCTCTCTCTGTCTGTCCCTCTCTCTCTCTCTCTTTCTCTCTCTCTCTGTCTGTCCCTCTCTCTCTCTCTGTCTTTGTCTCTCTCTCTCTGTCTGTCCCTCTCTCTCTCTCTCTTTCTCTCTCTCTCTGTCTGTCCCTCTCTCTCTCTCTGTCTTTGTCTCTCTCTCTCTCTCTGTCTCTCTCTCTCTCTCTTTTTCTCTCTCTGTCTCTCTCTGTCAGCCTCTCTCATTCTGTCCCTCTCTCTCTCTCTGTCTCTCTCACTCTTTCTCTCTCTCTCTCTCTGTCTGCCTCTCTCATTCTGTCCCTCTCTCTCTCTGTCTGTCCCTCTCTCTCTCTCTCTTTCTCTCTCTCTCTGTCTCTCTCTCTCTCTGTCTTTCTGTCCCTATCTGTCTTTCTCTGTCTTTCTCTGTGTCTCTCTCACGCTGTCTGACTTTCTCTCTCTGTGTCTCTCTCACTCTCTCTTTGTCTCTGCCTCTCTCTCTCTGTCTGCCTCTCTCATTCTGTCCCTCTCTCTTTCTGTCTGTCTTTCTGTGTCTGTCTCTCTCTGTGTGTCTCTCTCTCTTTCTCTCTCTCTCTCTCACTCTCTCTCTGTCTTTCTCTCTCTGTCCCTGTCTCTCTCTCTGTCTTTTTCTGTCTCTCATTCTCTCTTTGTCTCTCTCTCTCTGTCTTTCTGTCCCTGTCTCTCTCTGTCTCTCACTTTCTCTCTTTGTCTCTCTCTGTTTCCCTGTCTTTCTCTGTCTCTCTCTTTCTGTCTCTCTCACTCTGTCTCTGCCTCTCTCTCTCTGTCTGCCTCTCTCATTCTGTCCCTCTCTCTGTGTGTGTCTTTGTCTCTCTCTCCCTGTCTCTCTTTCTTTCTCTCATTGTCTGTCTGTCTGTCTCTCTCTCTCTCTCTCTCTCTGTATGTGTGTGTGTGTGGAAATGGAACAAAATTCATTTAACAAATATCTCACTGAGCCACAGAAATTTGAGGCTGAATTTTGGTCGTGAGGCCTACCCGTAGTCTTTTCCCGGGATTTCACCACTTAAGCTCATTTTAGAATGGGTGGACTTCAACTCCCAGAATTCCCTAGTCACCCTCCGTATAGCCTGCTGGGGAATTCTGGGAGTTGAAGTCCAGACATCTTAAAGCAGCTGAGGTTGAGAAACGGCTGCACTCTAGAAATTTTAAGATTGTCCCAGTTACTTATTAGCCTGACTTTCGTTTAGGTAAATCCGGACAAGGTCAGCCAGCCTGTATAAAGATACGCTAAAACAAAGAGATCTAGGATCTTAGGATTTAAACGGATACGGGCGTTGTTTTGAACTTTTTGTAGTCTGCCTTTAAATCTGGCCCAGCAAAGGAGACATAAATAATATCAGGAGTCATCCGTTTTATGGAAAGGGGTTTTCTATGCCTCTGATGAAGCCGCTGAACTCAAAGACAATCAGGTCTTTTGGGGGAATCAAAATCAAGATTTGGGGGGCCCTGAGATTAAATTAATTAAAAGATAATATTTGTAATTCGGGGTTGAGCTGTGGGGTCCTTGGGGGGTGGTCCTTGGGACGTCCTTGGGACGTTTCATGACCGAACTAGGTAACATCATCAGTGCTAGAAGAGAGTGGGGTTTGCAGAGAGGAGGAGCAGACTGGGTTGTGGCCTGCCAGAGGCCAGTGGAGCTAGCAGCTGATTCAGAGAGTGAGGAGGGTTGGGGAGGAACCTGGGCCAGTCCTGGAGTCTGGGGAAGGCTCTGATGAGGGCTCTGTGTCGGAGGCAGAGAGGGGGCCAGGATCGTCCGACAGTTATCAGGAGTCAGACATCAGTGAGGCAGAAGAACAGCTGGAGCCTGTTCCCCATGTGGGCATGCGCAGAGCGGCCGGGCGAAGGGAACAGCTAAAGAACAGGGGTCGACTTGGGAGTAAGGCCACAGGTGGACGGTGAATGGCCCCTCCCAGAGGACATAAAAGAGGAGCGGAAGGGGAGTGGAGTTTGCAGGAGATGAATGAAATTCCCTTCATCGGTTCATGACTCTCCGAGACTCTTTGCCAAGTTTTGCAGAGATTGGCCTGGCAGCTTTCCAAGCCAGATGAGGTCTGTGACCGTAAATCCTCCCTTGAAGACTTTGCTGGATGGGAAGGAGCAGAATTCACAGCAAATTCATTTTAATTAAATTAAGTCTATTATTTAATTAAATCTGCCTGCCTCCCAGCAATTTGCCTCCTTGCAGCCAACAGCAAACAGTGCTGACGATATACACCGTTTGTGGTATTACATTTCAATCTATACTCGTACAGATGCTGTTAAAATTGTATATTTTAAACTGTTTTTTGTTAAAGATTTATACCTTGTATTGGTTCTGGGAAGTCAGGGTGGGGGAAGTTTGGAGGGGGAGGGTGGGAGGGAGCGGAGTTTACTAAGTTGGAGGAGGGGTGTTGGATTTTAAGGTATTATGATTGTACACGTATACTGCTATTTTTTCTTTTTTATGTATATTGAAATGGAATTATAAATACCATCAAGACAAAAGGGAGTTTGCTCAGAAGCTGAAATGCACCAAGTGAATGAGAGGAAGAGTGGGAAGCAGAGGAGAGAAGAAAGATAGGAAGAGAGGGACAGGAGAGAGGGGGAAGGGGGAAGTTGAGGTGTATAAGGAGGAGTGGTAAGGGGAGAGAGGAGAAGGAGAAAGGAAGGGGAAGTAGAGTAGAAAATGATGGAGGGAAGACAGGATGTAGAAGAGTGGGAAGCAGAGGAGAGAAGAAAGATAGGAAGAGAGGGATAGGAGAGAGGGTGAAGGGGGAAGTTGAGGTGTATAAGGAGGAGTGGTAAGGGGAGAGAGGAGAAGGAGAAAGGAAGGGGAAGTAGAGTAGAAAATGATGGAGGGAAGACAGGATGTAGAAGAGTTGGAAGCAGAGGAGAGAAGAAAGATAGGAAGAGAGGGATAGGAGAGAGGCTGCAGGGGGAAGTTGAGGTGTATAAGGAGGAGTGGTAAGGGGAGAGAGGAGAAGGAGAAAGGAGGGGGAAGTAGAGTAGAAAATGATGGAGGGAAGACAGGATGTAGAAGAGTGGGAAGCAGAGGAGAGAAGAAAGATAGGAAGAGAGGGATAGGAGAGAGGGTGAAGGGGGAAGTTGAGGTGTATAAGGAGGAGTGGTAAGGGGAGAGAGGAGAAGGAGAAAGGAAGGGGAAGTAGAGTAGAAAATGATGGAGGGAAGACAGGATGTAGAAGAGTTGGAAGCAGAGGAGAGAAGAAAGATAGGAAGAGAGGGATAGGAGAGAGGCTGCAGGGGGAAGTTGAGGTGTATAAGGAGGAGTGGTAAGGGGAGAGAGGAGAAGGAGAAAGGAGGGGGAAGTAGAGTAGAAAATGATGGAGGGAAGACAGGATGTAGAAGAGTGGGAAGCAGAGGAGAGAAGAAAGATAGGAAGAGAGGGATAGGAGAGAGGGTGAAGGGGGAAGTTGAGGTGTATAAGGAGGAGTGGTAAGGGGAGAGAGGAGAAGGAGAAAGGAAGGGGAAGTAGAGTAGAAAATGATGATGGAGGGAAGACAGGATGTAGAAGAGTGGGAAGCAGAGGAGAGAAGAAAGAGAGGAAGAGAGGGATAGGAGAGAGGGTGAAGGGGGAAGTTGAGGTGTATAAGGAGGAGTGGTAAGGGGAGAGAGCAGAAGGAGAAAGGAAGGGGAAGTAGAGTAGAAAATGATGATGGAGGGAAGACAGGATGTAGAAGAGTTGGAAGCAGAGGAGAGATAGGAAGAGAGGGATAGGAGAGAGGGTGAAGGGGGAAGATGAGGTCTGTAAGGAGGAGTGGTAAGGGGAAAGAGGAGGAGGAGAAAGGAAGGGGAAGCAGAGGAGAAAATGATGGAGGGAAGACAGGATGTAGAGTGGGAAGCAGAGGAGAGAAGAAAGATAGGAAGAGAGGGATAGGAGAGAGGGGGAAGGGGGAAGTTGAGGTGTATAAGGAGGAGTGGTAAGGGGAAAGAGCAGAAGGAGAAAGGAAGGGGAAGTAGAGTAGAAAATGATGATGGAGGGAAGACAGGATGTAGAAGAGTGGGAAGCAGAGGAGAGAAGAAAGATAGGAAGAGGGATAGGAGAGAGGGTGAAGGGGGAAGTTGAGGTGTATAAGGAGGAGTGGTAAGGGGAGAGAGCAGAAGGAGAAAGGAAGGGGAAGTAGAGTAGAAAATGATGATGGAGGGAAGACAGGATGTAGAAGAGTTGGAAGCAGAGGAGAGATAGGAAGAGAGGGATAGGAGAGAGGGTGAAGGGGGAAGATGAGGTGTGTAAGGAGGAGTGGTAAGGGGAAAGAGGAGGAGGAGAAAGGAAGGGGAAGCAGAGGAGAAAATGATGGAGGGAAGACAGGATGTAGAAGAGTGGGAAGCAGAGGAGAGAAGAAAGATAGGAAGAGAGGATTAGGAGAGAGGGTGAAGGGGGAAGTTGAGGTGTATAAGGAGGAGTGGTAAGGGGAGAGAGGAGAAAGAGAAAGGAAGAGGAGGTAGAGTAGAAAATGATGGAGGGAAGACAGGATGTAGAAGAGTTGGAAGCAGAGGAGAGAAGATAGTAAGAGAGGGATAGGAGAGAGGGTGAAGGGGGAAGTTAAGGTGTATAAGGAGGAGTGGTAAGGGGAGAGAGGAGAAGGAGAAAGGAAGGGAAAGTAGAGTAGAAAATGATGGAGGGAAGACAGGATGTAGGAGAGTGGGAAGCAGAGGAGAGAAGAAAGATAGGAAGAGAGGGATAGGAGAGAGGGGGAAGGGGGAAGTTGAGGTGTATAAGGAGGAGTGGTAAGGGGAGAGAGGAGAAGGAGAAAGGAAGGGCAGTAGAGTAGAAAATGATGGAGGGAAGACAGGATGTAGAAGAGTGGGAAGCAGAGGAGAGAAGAAAGATAGGAAGAGAGGGATAGGAGAGAGGGGGAAGGGGGAAGTTGAGGTGTATAAGGAGGAGTGGTAAGGGGAGAGAGTAGAAGGAGAAAGGAAGGGGAAGTAGAGTAGAAAATGATGGAGGGAAGACAGGATGTAGAAGAGTGGGAAGCAGAGGAGAGAAGAAAGAGAGGAAGAGAGGGATAGGAGAGAGGGTGAAGGGGGAAGAGGTGTATAAGGAGGAGTGGTAAGGGGAGAGAGGAGAAGGAGAAAGGAAGGGGAAGTAGAGTAGAAAATGATGGAGGGAAGACAGGATGTAGGAGAGTGGGAAGCAGAGGAGAGAAGAAAGATAGGAAGAGAGGGATAGGAGAGAGGGGGAAGGGGGAAGTTGAGGTGTATAAGGAGGAGTGGTAAGGGGAGAGAGGAGAAGGAGAAAGGAAGGGGAAAGAGTAGAAAATGGTGGAGGGAAGACAGGATGTAGAAGAGTGGGAAGCAGAGGAGAGAAGAAAGATAGGAAGAGAGGGACAGGAGAGAGGGTGAAGGGGGAAGTTGAGGTGTATAAGGAGGAGTGGTAAGGGGAGAGAGGAGAAAGAGAAAGGAAGAGGAGGTAGAGTAGAAAATGATGGAGGGAAGACAGGATGTAGAAGAGTTGGAAGCAGAGGAGAGAAGATAGTAAGAGAGGGATAGGAGAGAGGGTGAAGGGGGAAGTTAAGGTGTATAAGGAGGAGTGGTAAGGGGAGAGAGGAGAAGGAGAAAGGAAGGGAAAGTAGAGTAGAAAATGATGGAGGGAAGACAGGATGTAGAAGAGTGGGAAGCAGAGGAGAGAAGAAAGATAGGAAGAGAGGGATAGGAGAGAGGGGGAAGGGGGAAGTTGAGGTGTATAAGGAGGAGTGGTAAGGGGAGAGAGGAGAAGGAGAAAGGAAGGGCAGTAGAGTAGAAAATGATGGAGGGAAGACAGGATGTAGAAGAGTGGGAAGCAGAGGAGAGAAGAAAGATAGGAAGAGAGGGATAGGAGAGAGGGTGAAGGGGGAAGTTGAGGTGTATAAGGAGGAGTGGTAAGGGGAGAGAGGAGAAGGAGAAAGGAAGGGGAAGTAGAGTAGAAAATGATGGAGGGAAGACAGGATGTAGAAAGGGGGAGGAGAGAGGGGGAAGAAAGTGTCGGATAAATATGGTGTATGGAGAGCAGAAGAGCCAATAACTAGATTTTTCTTTTTTTTCTCTTTGGTAATTGATGCTAAGATGAATTGATGTAATTACTTAATAATACAACATGATATTGACTACGTAATAGTATACATGTGATTATACGCTACGAAAATGGAAAATAAAAATCTTTCTATGGGAAAAAAATGAGGTGGCTTTCTGGAAGTCTACGTTATTCTCTGCTATTTAAAAGAACACACAAGAGCAACTGGGCCTCTTCAGATCAAGCATTTATTTTAAAAAGCTTCTTCGTTTTGCTAAGTCGTCTAGAACAATAATAAAGCAGTCTTTAAGAAAATAAGCCTAATAATTTGAACACATTTATAGGCATTTATAGTTATTGACCTAACTCCTTGCAGCCAACAGCAAACAGCCTCTTGCAGTTTAGCCTGATTAGCACAAGAACAAAAAAAGAATCTGCCTCTGTCTCCCAGCAATTTGCTTCCTTGCAGCAAACAGCAAGTTTCATTTTCCATTTCAGTTTCAGCACCGACTTCCCAACGATCAGCTGTTTCAGGCTGCAGGGATTCTCATAGCCTCCTCAAGTCCCATTTTCACCATTTGCTGCAAGGAGGTAAATGACTGGGAGGCAGAGATCAAAGGGTGGGGGCCGGCAGATGGGCAGGGGGCTACATTCGGTGTATAAGACGCACCCAAATTTTCACCCTCTTTGGGGTGGGGGAAAGTACGTCGTATACTCCGAAAAATTCAGGGCATGGCAGCTTTCCAACGTGGCACGACAAAACCGCGCTCCACTAACGCGCGTCCGATTAAACCGCGTCGCTGACGTCATCAGCAGCGCGACAACAGCGACCGCGGAGAAAAAAGGGCGCTTTAAAAAGCGCTTTGAAAGCAAGCCGATTCAAGTTAAGGTAAGGGTTAGGTTTAGGGTTAGGGTTAGGTTAAGGGTTAGGTTTAGGGTTAGGTTAAGGGTTAGGTTTAGGGTTAGCGTTAGGTTAAGGGTTAGGTTTAGGGTAAGGTTAAGGGTTAGGTTAAGGGTTAGGTTTAGGGTTAGGTTTAGGGTTAGGTTTAGGGGGGTTAGGTTTAGGTTTAGGGGTTAATTTTAGCTTTAGCGTTCACAGCGTGCTTTTTTCGTCGCGCTGTGATGACGTCAGCTACGCGGTTTCGTCGAGCGCGTTTTAGTCGAACGCGGTTTTGTGGTGGAACCCTTTCCAAGCTAGATAAGGTCTGTGGTCATAAATATTCCTTTGAAAGACTTTTTACCAAGCCTTTGCTGAATGTGAATGAGAGGAATTCACAATTGTTTAATAAAAGGGGGTTTGTCAGGACCAGGACTCTGCTTTTTGGGGGGGAAGCCTAGGTCACAGCCCCCTTCTTCTCCTACCTCTTTTGTTCTTCGTGCCATGTTTCTTAGCCGACTGCAGCTCCTGCTGGATCTTCTCTTCCAGGAATTCCTGCTTTTTGACCAAGATGGCTTCTGTCTCGTGCAGTTTCTGAATGGCCTCCTGCGGAGTGGGGGCCTTGGCCTTCTTGCCTGGAGAGCAGGAGAAAGGAGGAGGAGGAGGTGGGTGGGTTTTGTTATATCGAAGACATTTGACCAGGGGAAGAACCATCTCAAGATGATGGCTGCGAAAGTGCTCGGTTCAAAAATGGTGGCCCTGTCATCCTTGTTGACTTGGGGGTCCCATCATCCTCATTGAGTTGGGGCTCCCATTATCCCCACTGAGTCGGGGCTCCCATCATCCCCCTTGAATTTAGGGGGGTGACATAATTTCCCTTGAATTTGGGGTGGGCGTCATCCCCCTTGAATTGTCGATCCCATCATCCCCCTGTTGAGTTCGGGATCCCCTAAGTGGGGGTTCCATCATCCCCATTAAGTTGGGGGGTCTCATCATCCTCTACTGAATGGGGATCCCATCATCCCCATTGGGTTGGGGGGGTCCCATTATCTCCATTGAGTTGGGACCTCCATAATCCTCATTGTGTTGGGGATCCCATTATTCCCATTCAGATCGGGCATCCCATCAACCCATTGAGTCGAGGGTCCCATTATCCCCATTGGGTTGGGGGGTCCCATCATCCTTCACTGAATGGGCATCACATCATTCCCATTGGGTTGGGGGTCCAATCAACCCCATCAAGTTGGGGGTCCCGTCATCCCCATTGGGTTGGGGGGTCCCATTATTCCCAACGGACTGCGGGTCCCATCAACCCATTGAGTTGGGGTTCCCATTATCCCTATTGGGTTGGGGTTCCCATCATCCCCATTGAGTTGGGACCCACATAATCCTCGTTGGGCTGTGGATCCCATTATTCCCAGTGGATAGGGGCTCCCATCAACTCATTGAGTTGGGGGTCCCATTATCCCCCATTGACTTACGAGGGGTTCCCATCATCCCCATTAGGTTGGGGGTCCCATCATCCCTATTGAGTTGGGACCTCCATCGTTCCCGTGAGTTGGGGAAGCCCATCATCCCCATTGGTTGGGGGTCCCATTATTCCCATTGGATTGGGGGGTGTCCCATCATCATCCCCATTGAACTGTGCCTCCCATCACCTTGATTGCATGCCCCAACTCAATGCATTAGTGGAATACACCATTTTGGGGGGCATGGGGGGGTTGCATGCATTGTTAACCTTAAACTTCCCATAAAATTAATCCAGATTTTTAAAAAATCCTATAAGAAAAGGGAAAAAAAGCGGAATTTGTAAAGGGAGCTATCAAACCTCACATGCAAATCTTCCCCACCCACCCATCCTTTTCACAGACTCCCCCCCTCCCCAAATAATGAGCAGGTCCTTTCCTGTATTGGGAGGGGGGCAATGCACCTGGGGAGCAGCAGCAAATTAAAATCTCCAAGCGACACTTCTTGTAAATAAGACCCCATTTTTAGGGGGAGGAAAATCGCAACCCTCCTTATTTTTCTCTCTTTTCCTCTATTCATCCTTTCTTTCCTTCTCTTTTTTCTCCCCTCCCCCCCTCTCGCGCCACTTGGTCGCTCCCAAGCCTCGGGATCCCCAATGGGGTTCGGGAGATACCAACTCTCTGTCGGGGGGAGTGGGTGGGAAAGTGGAAATAGGAGCCTCACCTTTCCCAAAGAGCTTCCCTAAACCACTCATCTCGCCTGGTGGGAAATTCACTGGGTTTCCTCTTCCGGCTTCACCCACCTACCAGCCTCGCCCCGCCCCCGTCACGTGCCACGAGGGTGGCAACAGACTTTAAAGGGCTGCGGGATCTGCGCAGGCGCTCGCCAACCGCCGGCTCGCGTGCGAAAGCAAAGCGTGGAAGGAGAGGGACGCGCAAAGAGATAAAGCGAAAACTGTCATGGAAAACGGCACCCTGGGTCATCGAAAGGGCCCCAAGTGAAGGAATTAATACATTAAAAGCAAATTGATTGGTTGGAGGGTCTTGAAATACCTCCACCCCCCCAAATCCTCTATAGTAAGTCTAATCAGAACCGGAGGTAGGGGTGAAACGAAACGACACTTTGTTTCTCTGAGGCCAGCTAGAGGCATGTGATGAAAGCACTGGGAGGGGGGAGGGAGAGAGGAGGATTTGGGAGAGCCGATACATCATGTGCTTTGTGACGTCACTGCCCCGCCCTTCTCTGTCTCTTAAAGGAACCGCAACCCTCCCCAAAAATCTTTCCCAGGCCTTAAAGGGGCGGCACCCTTTAATCCAAGTCATTTGCCTGAAATGCTATAGAGTTTGGGGGGTTGGACTAGAAGACCTCCAGGTGTCCCTCCCAGCTCTGGCATTCTGTTAGCCATTTCTTCCCCAGATCCTGCACATTGGTAGTCCTCGACTTACACCCCTTTGTTTTAGTGACCATTTGAGGTCCTGACAAAAAGTCATTTATGACCCGCAGTCACGTGGTCAAAATTCAGACGCTTTGACAAACTGACTCGTATGTATGATGGTCGCAGTGTTGGGGAGGGGTCATGCGATCCCCTTCGGCGACCTTCCGATAAGCAAAGTACAATGGGGAAGCCAGATTCGCTTAACGACCGGGTTGCTCGCTTAACCACCGCAGTGATTCGCTTAGCCACGGTGGCAAAGAAAGGTCGTTAAATGGGACTGAGTTCACTTCTTTTTTTAATTATTTTAATTTTATCAATTTCATATATACATTCACAATTATATGATCTCATAACTGTTATTAATAATATGTATTTATAACAATTTTTCCCTACTGTTGACAATATACTTAAAGATTGCTTTTTTAACATCCCATAGATCCATCTTATCTTACAACGGTCCTACTTCTTCTTCCCTCTCTCCCTCTTTCCTTCCCTTGTTTCTTCTCTCCTACTCCCCTTCCTTCCCTCCCTCCTTCCCCTTCCCTCCTTCTCTCCTTCCCTCCTTCCTTCCCTCCTTCCTTCCTTCCCTCCTTCCTTTTCTCCTTCTCTCCTTCCTTTCCCCCTTCCTTTCCTCCTTCCTTCCCCCCTTCCTTCTCTCCTACATTCCCTCCTTCCTTCCCTCCTTTCTTCTGTCCTTCTCTCCTTCCTTCCTTCCCTCCTTCCTTCCCTCCTTTCTTCTCTCCGAGTTCACTTCAAGGTCTCGTTTAGCAACAGAATTGTCTGGCTCAAACATTCCTGGCAAACTAGGGGTTGATTTCGGCCCGCATGATCCATCGGAATAGAGCTGGAAGGGACCTCGGAGGTCTTCTAGTCCAACCCCCTGTGCTCAAGCAGGAGACACTACACCAACCTTTTTGCTGTCGTGGGCTGGAAGCATGTCCTTGGTGTCCCCATGTGCCCCTCCCCCCCATGCATGCACGTAGAACACGTGTCTGGCGTGCAAACTTTTTTGCGCACGCTGAATTGGCAGTATTGCCCCCTGTCCTGCATGCTCCCTGGCCCCCACCCATCAGCTGGCTGGCAGGAGGTGTGTGCTACATGCACGGTGGAGCTAAGCTGGGGGGATGGCCCATATGCCCACAGAGAGGGCTTTGCGTTCCACCTGGGCCACATATGCCATAGATTCGCCATCACAGCCCTACACCATTTCACACAAATGGTTTATTATCCACCCTTTTCTTAAAAACCTCCAGGGAAGTACCCACAAATTCTGGTGGCAAGCAGTTCCCCTGGCTAATTGTCCCCACTGCTAGGAAGTTTCTCCTTAGTTCTATGTTGCTTCCCTCCTTGATGAGTTCCCATCCGTTGCTTCTTGGCCTGCCTTCAGGGCAGTGGTGGGATTCAGCCTGTTCGCACCTGCCCGAGAGAACCGGTTGGTAACTTTCTAAGCAGTTCGGAGAACCGGTTGTTGGAAGAAATCTCCTTTTGTTTTTCCCCACTTTACAGGGCTAATCCTGTAAGGAAGGCAGGAAGGAAACATTCTGGTGTTGTTTCTAGCCTAATCTTTGTTGACCTGCTTACCGAAACTGTGTCATCGGTTAACCCTGATTACATTGTAAGAGCTAAGGCGGAGCGCCCATCTACGGGAGTGACGTTGAGTTGGCCCGTGGCACGACAAAACCGCGCTCGACTAAGCCGCGCCCGATTAAACCGCGTCGCTGACGTTCATCAACAGGGCGACAACAGCGAGTGCGGAGAAAGAAGGGCGCTTTAAATAGCGATTTGAAAGCAAGCTGATTCAACTTAAGGTAAGGGTTAGGTTTAGGGTTAGGTTTAGGGTTAGGTTAAGGGTTAGGGTTAGGGTTAGGGTTAGGGTTAGGGTTAGGGTTAGGGTTAGGGTTAGGGTTAGGGTTAGGGTTAGGGTTAGGGTTAGGTTAAGGGTTAGGGTTAGGGTTAGGTTAAGGGTTAGGGTTAGGTTAAGGGTTAGGATTAGGTTTAGGGTTAGGTTAAGAGTTAGGTTTAGGGTTAGGTTAAGGGTTAGGTTTAGGGTTAGGTTTAGGGTTAGGGTTAGGGTTAGGGTTAGGTTTAGGGTTAGGGTTAGGGTTAGGTTAAGGGTTAGGGTTAGGGTTAGGGTTAGGGTTAGGTTAAGGGTTAGGTTTAGGGTTAGGTTAAGGGTTAGGTTTAGGTTTAGGTTTAGGTTTAGGTTTAGGTTTAGGGTTAGGGTTAGGGTTAGGTTAAGGGTTAGGGTTAGGATTAGGTTTAGGGTTAGGTTAAGGGTTAGGTTTAGGGTTAGGTTAAGGGTTAGGTTTAGGGTTAGGGTTAGGTTTAGGGTTAGGGTTAGGGTTAGGGTTAGGTTAAGGGTTAGGGTTAGGGTTAGGGTTAGGTTAAGGGTTAGGGTTAGGTTAAGGGTTAGGATTAGGTTTAGGGTTAGGTTAAGAGTTAGGTTTAGGGTTAGGTTAAGGGTTAGGTTTAGGGTTAGGTTTAGGGTTAGGTTAAGGGTTAGGATTAGGTTTAGGGTTAGGTTAAGAGTTAGGTTTAGGGTTAGGTTAAGGGTTAGGTTTAGGGTTAGGTTTAGGGTTAGGTTTAGGGTTAGGGTTAGGGTTAGGTTAAGGGTTAGGATTAGGGTTAGGGTTAGGTTAAGGGTTAGGTTTAGGGTTAGGTTTAGGATTAGGTTTAGGGGGTTAGGTTTAGGTTTAGGGGTTAATTTTAGCTTTAGTGTTTACAACGTGCTTCTGTCTCCGCGCTGTTGTCGCCCTGTTGATGACGTCAGCTACGCGCTTTCGTCAAGCGCGGTTTAGTCGGTTTTGTGGTGGAACCGAGTTGGCCACACCCACCCAGTCACATGACCACTGAGCCCCGCCTTCCCAGCTGGCCATTGGAGCAGAGAACCGGTTGTTAAATTATTTGAATCCCCCCACTGCTTCAGGGGCTTTAGAGAATAGGTTGACCCCTCCTCTTCTTTGGGGCAGCCCCTGAGATATTGGAAGGAGCCAACTGGGCCTACTGGTTTTTGCTTTGAAGACGTTTCGCTTCTCCTCCAAGAAGCTTCTTCAACTCTGGCTGGATGGTGGGGAATGGAAGGATTGATACTCCTTGCAGAAAGCTGGTCATTTGCATGCTTCGGTCCGAACTGAAGAAGCTTCTTGGAGGAGAAGGGAAATGTCTTCAAATTAAAACCAGAAAGTCCAGTTGCCTCCTGAAAAAACACCCTTGGGACAACCTTGAGTGGGATGATCTCCATAGATGTACCACCCCGAGTCCTTTTCTTGAGACTGGCCAAACCCCTAATCCTGCAGTCCTTCTTCTATGTTTTGGTCTCCAGGCCTTTAATCATTTTAATTGTTCTTCCCCGCGCTTTTTCCAAAGATCTTTTTTGCAACGTGGTGACCAAAACTATCTTATGGTATGATTCTTGAAGAATGCTTTTGTTTTCCTTTTATGTACCCTGAGAGCATATGCAGCAAAGACAAATTCCTTGTATGTCCAATCACACCTGGCCAATAAAGAATTCTGTTCTGTTCTATTTTATTTTAATTTTATTTTATTCTATTCCTATTCTATTATTCTATTCTATCCTATCTATTCTATTCTTCTATTCCTATTCTATTCGTATTCCATTCTATTATTCTTATCTATTATTCCATTTTATTCTATTGTATTCTATGATTCCATTCCATTCTTCTATTCTACTCTACTCTGTTCTTCTATTCTATTATCTTATCTATTTTATTATTCTATTCTATTGCATTCTATTATTCTTATCTATTGTTCCAATGTATTCTATTACTCTATTGTATTCTATTATTCCATTCTATTCTATTGCATTCTATTATTCTTATCTATTATTCCGTTGTATTCTATTGTTCCATTGTATTCTATTATTCTATTGTATTCTATTATTCTATTGTATTCTATTATTCCATTCCATTCTTGTATTTTATTCTACTATTCTATCCTCTTATCTATTCTATTCTACTATTCTATTCCTATTCTATTCTTTTGCATTCTATTCTTCTTCTTTATTATTCCATTGTATTCTATTATTCCATTCCATTCTTGTATTTTATTCTACTATTCTATCCTCTTATCTATTCTATTCTACTATTCTATTCCTATTCTATTCTTTTGCATTCTATTCTTCTTCTTTATTATTCTATTGTATTCTATTATTCCATTCCATTCTTGTATTTTATTCTACTATTCTATCCTCTTATCTATTCTATTCTACTATTCTATTCCTATTCTATTCTTTTGCATTCTATTCTTCTTCTTTATTATTCCATTGTATTCTATTATTCCATTCCATTCTATTCTTTTATTCTATTGCATTCCATTATTCTTATCTTATTCCATTGTATTCTATTATTCTATTCCATTCTTGTATTTTATTCTACTATTCTATTCTTCTATTCTCTTATCTATTCTACTATTCTATTCCTATTCTATTCTTTTGCATTCTATTATTATTTATTATTCCATTGTATTCTATTATTCCATTCCATTCTTCTATTCTATTGCATTCTATTATTCTTATCTATTATTCCATTGTATTCTATTATTCTATTGTATTCTATTATTCCATTCCATTCTTGTATTTTATTCTACTATTCTATCCTCTTATCTATTCTATTCTACTATTCTATTCCTATTCTATTCTTTTGCATTCTGTTCTTCTTCTTTATTATTCCATTGTATTCTATTATTCCATTCCATTCCATTCTTTTATTCTATTGCATTCCATTATTCTTATCTTATTCCATTGTATTCTATTATTCTATTGTATTCTATTATTCTATTGTATTCTATTATTCCATTCCATTCTTGTATTTTATTCTACTATTCTATTCTTCTATTCTCTTATCTATTCTATTCTACTATTCTATTCTTTTGCATTCTATTATTATTCCATTGTATTCTATTATTCCATTCCATTCCATTCTTCTATTCTATTGCATTCTATTATTCTTATCTATTATCCCATTGTATTCTATTATTCTATTGTGTTCTATTCTTCCATTCTATTCTTCTATTCTACTATTTTATACTCTATTTTTCTATTCTATTCTTTTATCTATTCTCTTATCTGTTCTATTCTATTCTACTATTCCATTCCTATTGCATTCTATTATTCTTATCTATTATTCTATTGTATTCTATTATTCTATTGTATTCTATTACTCCATTATATTCTATTCTTCTATTCTATTCCTATTCTATTCCTATTCCATTTTATTATTCTTATTTATTATTCCATTGTATTCCATTCCATTCTATTGGATGCACTGATTCCAGATGTGGCCTTATTAAGGCTTTATAAAGTGGTATTAACATGTCACATGATTTTGATTCTATGCCTCGCCAAGGGCCCCAATTCCGGTCATGTGACCATGGGGATGCTGGAACAGTATAAAAAATGATCATAAATCATTTTCTTCAGTGTCGTCATAACTTTGGATGGTGCATGAATGAAGGATTGTAAACGGAGGACTATATAGCTGGTTGGGGAATTCTGGGAGTTGAAACCCACACCTCTCCAAGCTGCCAAATTTGTGAAACAATGGTTCATAGGAAGCCAAGAGCATTAGGAGAAACGGTAAAGAAAATAAATAAATATCTTTTTGGAACCTTTTTGCTATTTTTAATTATCTTTCAAAGAACAGAAACACAATTTCCAGGTGACTTTTCCACCAACCACAATCATCCTTTTAAAGCTGATTAATTGTCTGCATTCCCTGCGCTAATTGATAAAACAGGACGATAGATTTATTTATTAATTTTCAGTTTTTATTGGGATGAAAATCCCAAACACGAACCCTCCTTCGCTGGTCGAATTGCATTTCCCCAACGTGGCCCCTTTAAGGCTTGTGGACTTCAAATCCCAGAATTCCATGCTAGGCTGGGGAGTTCTGGGAGTTGAAGTCTGCATGTCTTAAAGGGGCAGCGTCTATTGTCACCCCGGGATGGAAAAAAATCTTTGAAGGACTAAACTGGCGGGAGAAGCGCTGTCACTTTCCGCCTACACGCATAGATAGATAATGTCCATAATCCCCAACCGATGTTTTCCACGAGAGGAACAGAAGACGGAGATCCAGGAAGTTGGAGGATTAAACTCTGTCGGCAGGAAGCGAGTCGGGAAAGCGTGCAAATCTCTCTAAGCCTTCATTGAGGCGAGAAAGGGTCATACCTGTTGGAACAGGGACACACACAACTCCTAAAGGGGAAACAACAGGAAAAAGTTAACACTCGCTGTCTCCTAGCGATTGGCCCAGCCGTTCATGCTTAAGGTGGGACTAGAACTCACTCTCTCCTGGTGATTGGCCCAAAGTCACCCAGCTGGCTTTCATGCCTAAGGCGGGACTAGAACTCTCTGTCTCCTGGTGATTGGTCCCACAGTCACCCAACTGCTTTCATGCCTAAGGTAGGATTAGAACTCTCTGTCTCCTGGTGATTGGCCCAAAGTCACTCAGCCACCTCTCATGCTTGAGGCAGGACTACAACTCACTGTCTCCTGGTGATTGGCCCAAAGTCACCCAGCTGGCTTTCATGCCTAAGGTGGGACTAGAACTCACTGTCTCCTGGTGATTGGTCCCACAATCACCCAGCTGGCTTTCATGCTTAAGGCGGGACTAGAACTCTCTGTCTCCTGGTGATTGGCCCAAAGTCACCCAACTGCTTTCATGCCTAAGGTGGGACTAGAACTCTCTGTCTCCTGGTGATTGGCCCAAAGTCACTCAGTTGGTTTTCATCCTTAAGGTGGGACTAAAACTCTGTCTCCTGGTGATTGGCCCAAAGCCACTCAGCTGGCTTTCATGCTTAAGGCGGGACTAGAACTCACTGTCTCCTGGTGATTGGCCCAAAGTTACCCAGCCGCCTTTCATGCTTAAGGTGGGACTAGAACTCTCTGTCTCCTGGTGATTGGCCCAAAGTCACCCAGCTGCCTTTCATGCTTGAGGTGGGACTAGAACTCTCTGTCTCCTGGTGATTGGCCCAAAGTCATCCAGCTGGCTTTCATGCTTAAGGCGGGACTAGAACTCACTGTCTCCTGGTGATTGGGCCCAAAGTCACCCAGCCATCTTTCATGCTTAAGGCAGGACTAGAACTCACTGTCTCCTGGTGATTGGGCCCAAAGTCACCCAGCTGGCTTTCATGCTTGAGGCGGGACTAGAACTCACTGTCTCCTGGTGATTGGCCCATAGTCACTCAGCTGGCTTTAATCTTTAAGGTGGGACTAGAACTCCCAGTCTCCTGGTGATTGGCTCGTCACCCAGCTGGCTTTCATGCTTAAGGCGGGACTAGAACTCTCTGTCTCCTGGTGATTGGCCCAAAGTCATTCAACCACCTTTCATGCTTAGGGCAGGACTAGAACTCACTGTCTCCTGATAACTGGGCCTGTCACCCAGCCGACTTTCATGCCTAAAAGGGGACTAGAACTCTCCAGCCTTATCTACTCTGTTACAGAGATCGGTTTACTAGGCCGAAGAAGACCTAGCTTGATTTAGTGTGATGTGTAAACCCGGGGGGCGCTCTGAGTGTGGAAGGTTCTAGAGTCCCATTCATCTTTTCAGGTTACCTAGAGTGCCGACATCATGGATATTTCGGCTTTCGTCATCAAAAAAGAGCATTTTATGAAACGGGATGCCGCTCTGTTGATGCAACCTGGAGGGGACACAAAGAGAGCATTGAAGGGAGAATCATAGGGCTGGAAGGGACTCCCGAGGTCTTCTAGTCTGACCCCGGCCCCCTGCTCAAGACAGGAGACCTTACACAAACCTGGTTAAACGGTTGTCCAGCCTATTCAAAAATCCCCTCAACCACCATCCCGCTCTCCAGCTCAGCTTTCCAATTCTTCGGACAGAGATTTCGCCACCGCGTGCAATTTTAAGATGGGCGGACTTCAACTCCCATCTTCCCCAGCCAGCAACACTTATATAAACAGTTGTAAGGCGAGGACTATTTCATAGAGCAGGCTCTGCAAGGGATCTAGAACCTGACCACCTCGTCTGGATCTGGTGGAATGCCATCAACCCATGGAGATCGCTGGTGCCATAAATAAGGTAGCCATGCCATGCTGGAATAACCAACAAAATTTTGCCTTGTTCCCACGATGAGAGTCTTTCTCCTGAACAAAACTCCACATCGGCAACAAGAAAGGCAACTGGCCATTAAAAAACACTCTGCTAGTTCCATTCAGTCGCCCTGATTTCTTTGTTTAAAGAAATTGATAATTATATTATTTAAAAAGAATGTTGAGAAGCTCAAATGAGGGGAAGATAGATTTTGGATTTGACGCCAGTCTGCCCCCCCCCCCCACTTTCCCTTCCGCCGCCCCAAATCCAGGGGGATAAACGAAGATCCCAAAGTTCGTGGTTTTTTGTTTACCTTTGGAAATGGGTGATTTTACTCCCGGGGTAGATTTCGGTGTAACGAAAATAGCGATTTAAGCCGAAAAGATCTAAGAGCTGTCGGGCTCCTTGAATCTCGCCTGTCCTGCGAGGGGAAAGGATCAGACGCTTGAGATCCCGCAATAGGGACTAATTTTTTACCCCGAACGGGGTGCGTTCACACAACATGCTTAACTCGGTTTGCTAAAGTTTGCCTGTTTTTTTTAAATCAAACTAGGAGGGTCAGAAGGTCGTAAGTGTGAAAAACCTATTTCACTGCTGTTGTAATTTCGAATGGACACTCACCGAACCGTTGTAAGTCAAGGACTACCTATATTCACCACAAGCAAGGCCCCAATTTACCGAGAGGCAGCTGCCATGGCGATCCCTTCGCTGTCCAACTGGTGCAGCACTGCTGGCACTTCTGGGTAGAGCTGAACAGGCCGTTGGTTGCGGTCTCGCACGGAGCCATCGCTGGGAAGGATTCAGACAAAAATTGAACTTAGCTTGTTTCCTACCCAAGACCAAAACACTACAGATCTTTTTGACTTGACTTATGACCATAATTGGGACGGTAATTTCCATCCCAGAATTGCCTAGCCAGAATGGGTGGACTTCAACTCCCAGAATTCTCTAGCCAGCACCAATGGACTTCAACTCCCAGAATTCCACAGCCAGTATCGGTGCACTTCAACTCCCAGAATTCTCTAGCCAGCACCAATGGACTTCAACTCCCAGAATTCCACAACCAGTATCGGTGCACTTCAACTCCCATAATTCCACAGCCAGTGTCGGTGCACTTCAACTGCCAGAGTTCTCTAGCCAGCACCAATGGACTTCAACTCCCAGAATTCCACAGCCAGTATCGGTGCACTTCAACTCCCAGAATTCCACAGCCAGTATCGGTGCACTTCAACTCCCAGAGTTCTCTAGCCAGCATGCATGGACTTAAACTCCCAGAGTTCAATAGGTGGACTTTTGAAATCCATTAGATTCAGATGGTTTGTTTACTGATTGAGGGATTCTGGGAGTTGAAGTCCATTTCTTTCAAACTTGCTAGGATTGAGGGGGAAAAAAACAGTTTTAGATACTGGAGCCGATTCCTGTTCTTCGTTTGTAGGGGGCGGGGGGGGAGGGCTGAAAATTAGGAGGAAAACCCCAATATTTGCAGGTAACAGACCCCTCCCCTTTTTCCTCACCTCTTTTTGTGGAAGGGGGGGTCCACGTGGGTGTCCACCCAGAAAGGCCACAAGGTATAATCTGCAAAATAATAATAAAAATAATAAAATAATGATAAAAATAATAAAATAATAATAATAATAATAAAATAATGATAATGATAATAATAATTAAAATAATAAAGATAATAAAATAATGACAAAGATAATAAAATAATGATAAAATAATAATAAAGATAAAATAATAAAAATAATAATAATAAAGATAATAAAATAATGATAAAATAATAAAATAATAGAGATAATAAAATAATAATAAAGATAATAACATAATAATAAAGATAATAAAATAATGATAATAATAATAAAATAATAATAAAGATAATAAAATAATAATAAAAATAATAAAATAATAAAGATAATAAAATAATGATAAAGATAATAAAATAATGATAAAGATAATAAAATAATAATAAAAATAATAAAATAATGATAAAATAATAAAATAATAATAGAGATAATAAAATAATAATAAAAATAATAAAACAATAATAAAGATAATAAAATAATAATAAAAATAATAAAATAATAAAAAATAATAATAAAATAATAAAAATAATAAAAATAATAAGAAATAAAAAATAAAATTATATGTATTATTTATTTTAATATTAATTTATATTATAATGTGTTGTATTACTTTATACAATACTTATATACATTAGTTATCATTAATTATTGTTAATTATTATATAATTACTTATTATAATTATTAATAATTGTAAACATTTTTGAATGTTCAGTTGACTGGCTTTCATGTTTCATGAATAAAGTAAACAACAACAACAGAGACTGATGTTTAAGGGGTGGGGGTGTCTCTTCCCCCCCCCCCAATGCAGGAAGAAGACCCTCCTGCCTTCCCCCAATCCCCCAAACTCCCCCCTCCCCTCAACCCCCAAGGAAAGTCAATCACTCCCCCTCCCCTAACCCACAGCCACCGCCCAGGATGATGGGGCGCGCGATCCAAGCCGCTCACCCAGGTCAAACACCACCAAGGCGGGTTTTCTGCACATCGCGGGCTCCCCCGAAAGAGGAGAGGGGGGTCATATAGGATCGGCGCAGCTGCCTGGCATGGAAACCGGGGTTTTGGGGGGGGGGGACTTTCCTGCGCTCAGAGCCAGATTTCGGCGCAAAAGGCCGGTTGCAAAGCCTGGAGGCGGGGGGGGGGGGAGATCAGCGCAATTGCAAGCCGGCGCGATCCTGAGTCGATCCTAAAAAAAAAAAAACCCCAAAGGGGGGGGGGAAAGTCCTGATCTCTTTATTTGGCTCCGGCCGGCCAGAAAGCGCGCAGGCGGATCCACAGCAAATCCAGCGCTTCTCCGCTTTCTCCTCCTCCTCTTCCCCCGCAGCCAGCCGGTTCCTGCCCGCCTCCTTGGCCGGCTTAACCCTGAACCGCCCGGATCGAAGTGATCAGCCTGGCGGGAGATCCGCTTTGAAGGAGATCCACTGGGCAGGGAGGTGCAAGGTCGAGCGTCCTGGATCCTGTTGGGCTCGAGAGGATTAGCCCTCCCCTCCTCTCCGGAACGTCCGTCGTAACTTCGGACGGTCGCAAAAGAGAGGAGGGTGGGGAGGAGGAGGGTGATGGGGAATCCGTGAAGGAGGGTGGTTTTCTTACAGACGTTGCGTGACCCCACTAGGGAATATCGTCAGTGCTAGAAGGGAGGGTGGGGTTTAGGGAGGAAGGAGGAGGAAGAAGAGGAGAGGAGGAGGAAGAGGAAGAGGAAGAAGAGAGGAGGAAGAAGATGAGAAGAGAAGGGGAGGAGGAAGAGGAGGAAGAGGAGGAAGAAGAGCAGGAAGAGGAAAAGGAGAGGGAGGAGGAAGAGGAGGAAGAAGAGGAAGAGGAGGAGGAGGAGGAAGAGGAGAGGAGGAGGAGGAGGAAGATGAGAAGGGGAGGAGGAAGAGAGGAGGAGGAAGAGAAGGAAGAGGAAGAAGAGCAGGAAGAGGAGAAGGAGGAGGAAGGAGGAGAAGAGGAGAAGAGGAAGAGAAGGAGGAAGAGGAAAGGGAGGAGGAAGATGAGAAGAGGAAGAGGAGGAGGAGGAAGAGGAGGAGAAAGAGGAAGAGAAGAGGAGGAAGAGGAAGAGGAAAGGGAGGAGGAAGAGGAGGAAGAAGAGGAAGAGGAGGGGGAAGACTGTGGGGTCCTTGGTGCTCTCTGAGCTTGGCGGTTTTCTTGCAAACGTTTCATGACCCAACTAGGTAACATCATCAGGGGTGAAGGGTGTGGGGTTTGCAGGGAGGAGGTGGAGGAGATATCAATGCAAGGAGAGAGGAGGGGTCATTGTTTATATGCTGGCCTCTTGCCAATCACCAGGAGAAATTGAGTTCTAGTAGGCATGCAAGCCAGCTGGGTGACTTTGGTGAACAACTAGGAGACAGTGAGTTCTAGTTCCATTTTAGGCATGGAAGCCAGTTGGATGACTTTGGCCTAATCACCAGGAGATGCCGAGTTCTAGTCCCACCTTTGGCAAGAAAGATAGCAGGGTGACTATGGACCAATCACCAGATTAGGAGTTTAGGAGTGCATGAAAACCAGCTGGGTCAATCGCTAGGGGTTGGTGAGTTCTAGTCCTGCCTTAGGCAAGTAAGTCAGCTGTGTGACTTTGGGCCAATCACCAGGAGATGGTGAGTTCTAGTCCCGTGTTAGGCAAGTAAACTGCTTGGGTGACTTTGGGCCAATCACCAGGAGACGGGGAGTTCTAGTCCTCCTTTAGGAATGAAACCCACTTATGTGACTTGGCTGACCAGGCGCTCAACCACCTCCACCTTTTAAACAAATAAAAAGATCTTGAATTGTACAAAGCAAAAGCAGGATATAAATCCCCAAACTGTTCTTTTTTTAAAGAGAAATTAAACTTCGATGCGTGCCGTCCCCAAATTTTTATCAACCCGATGATGAAAATATGAACAGCTTAACTTTTCTTCACTCAAATGTTAGGGGTCCTCCACATACTACCATCACGGAGTCTAGAATTATGACGAAGCCGCGCCGATTGAGTAGACCGTAGGCCATTTTTGATTGATTTTGTTTTTGCAGTGGTCGTTAAGTGAATGACCAGGTTAAGCGAAGCCGTTTTCTGCCACGGACGTTGGTCGGAAACCAGTCTCCGGCCCGCAAAAATTGTCCTTTCGTCTTCGCTTCAACCCGCTAAGTAAATTGAGGATTATGGCCGTATGTCGAGGTCTTAGCAAAGGCGGAGTGGACAAGAATCAAGACACCCCCCCCCCCAAGGAAATCCCCCCAGACTCCAGAAGACGCAGTGACGGTTGTGAAACATTTATTGAACATTTATTAGCCACAAAATGACAGGGATGAATGGGGAAAAAAGACTTAGGGACCTGGGTGGGCGAAAACCAGCAGACGGAGCCTTATCCACATGCAGCGGGACGGAGGCTGCACCCCGATAACTTAAAAGAACACCCTGTTCCCCAAAAAACTCAATCCCTCCCCCCTTCCAACCTCTCCAATGACGGCTTGCAAAAAAACAACAGACATCTGGGGAGGCGTTGGTGGCCGGCAGGATACGCTCACACCTGACGGGCCTCCCGCGACACCTCGAGGAGTGGGGTGAGGCTCACCCACATCCGGGGGCTTTGGGGAAAGTGGGGTGGTGCGGCGGGGATGCCATCATCGCAGGCCTCCACGCAGGGCTAGGACCAAGTGAAGGACCGAGCCGCCCTGGATCTTGTAGTCGGAGGCCGTTTTCTCATCATTCCTGCGGGGGAGACAAAAAGCAGGGAGTGAATCCCAATTTTGGAATGGGGGTGCCTACTCCAGACACGTATCTCATTCATCATCTTTTAACCACCCGCTCATCCCTTGCGGAGTGGAGTCAGGGCAACTGACTGAAGCTAGCAGAGTCTTTCCTGGCCGGCTGCTTTCCTGTTGCCAGAACTGAGTTTTGTTCAGCAGTGATATTCTCATTGTGCTCAGAGAGAAATATCCGCTTCTACCTAAGCTCAAACTCACAGCCTCCGGATTGTGAGGCGGGAGCTCTAGGCCACTGCACCACACATATATCATGGCCTGGATATATTAGAAATTTGGTGCCCAGGAGGTATGGTCTTAGGAAAAATAAAGGATCTATTGGATCCTGGATCTCCGATTCCCCAACAAGCCTTTTTTTATTGCCAAGATAAATCCAATATTTTAATATTAATTACTTCATTAATAACATGCTTGATTCAGAATTTGGATGTGTGCGGATTTCAATAACGCACTGATTACACTCAACTTGAGAAAATTGAGCAGATAGCATCGTTATGTAAGATAATTTGGATTTTTCCACTCAAAGGAAGAAGGGTACGAAACAAAGATTTCACTTATAGAAAGTCCTCGATTGGCAAGGGACCGTTTGAAGTGTCCCAGGATTTTGCGGGATTCCCCTTCCGACGAGCAAAGTCAACGGAGGGGAAACCGGGTTCGCTTAGCGGCCGTATGATGAACTGAAGAACTGCCAACGATTCGCTTTACGAACGTGGCGAGGAAAGTCATAGAATGGAAACAAAACTCCCTTTAACCAACGTCTTGCTTAAGCACGCTCAGTTGCAGTCGTACGCCAAGGACCGCCTGTATAACTTCGGAGTTGAGTATTAGATTCTTTCGAGAATTAAGAGTCGAACTTTGGGGCTCTTTGGGGTTTGTGGGGAGCCTTGGTTTTCCTCCAGATGTTTCGCCACCAACCTAAGGAATGTCATGAGGGCTGGGAGAATGAAGATGGCTGGTCGCCAGATCAGTTGTGATCGCGGGTGAGGTTTCATCCTTGGCGACAACGTTGTGACTTCCCTAATTGTTTATCTGGTCTTGTTTACTCCATATCTGGGTGTTGGCTGTGAGGGAGAATGTCTTCTCGGTTGTTTTGTCCTGACCTAGGCTTCCTGCAAAAAGCAGGAGATAGATTCCGGACAAAACCCCTTTTATTAAATGAATGTGAATTCCTCTCCTTCACATTCAGCCAAGGCCTGGCAAACAGTCTTTCAAAGGAATATTTATGACCACAGACCTTATCTAGCTTGGAAAGCTGCCGTGTCAATATTTTCCCAATGAGGTGCTGTGCAAGGAAAGACTGGGCAGAGAGTCTCTGAGATTCACGGACAGATCTTCACACTCCTGAATCTAACGACTGATTGAACGAATTGTTTCCTGCAAACTCCACTCCCCTTTCGCTCCTCTTTTATGACCTTTGGGAGGGGCCATTCATCGTCCACCTGTGGCCTTACTCTGTTGACCCTGATTTCTTAGTTGTTCTTTGTTTCTGGCTGCTCTGCGCATGCACACACTGGGAACAGGCTACAGCTGTTCTTCTGCCTCACTGATGTCCGACTCCAAAGGCAGCTGATAACTGTTGGACGGCGCTGGCCCCCTCTCTGCCTCTGACGCAGAGCCCTCCTCAGAGCCTTCCCCAGACTCCAGGATTGGCCCATGCTCCTCCCCAACCTCCTCACTGTCCGAATTTGCTGCCAGCTCCGCTGTCCACTGATGGATCACAACACTTCTTGACCTTTGACCACAACTGAGCCCCACATATATGTTCCTAATGAGACAGTTGTTCAGTGAAATTTTGCCCCATTTTCTTGCCACAGTGGTTAAGTGAAGGACGTCAGTCTTTTAGTTGAGAACACGGTTGTTAAATGAATCTTGGCTTCCCCCTACCCACTTGACTTTGCTGGTGAGAAGGTTGCAAAAGGGGGGTGGAGGCGGCTGTCATAAATACGAATCAGTTGCCAAGTGTTCGGATTTTGATGATGTGATGCTGTATTCCGTGTGTAAGACGCACCCAGATTTTCAGCCTCTTTTTTGAGGGAAAAAGGTGCGTCTTATACTCGGAAAAATACGGTACTCTCCTTGGTTAAAACTCACATTTGCTTGCCGCTGTAGATGAGTCGCTGCTGTTGAGGCGGGATGCCCTCCTTTTCTTCCACCCGCTCTTTTATCCTTTCCACCTGAAAGGGAAGAGAGAAAAGGGGGGGAAAAAAGAGAGTAAGGACTATTTCCTCGTAGAGCAAAGTTCTTAACTTCCACCCGGTGGGAGGAGGGAAGGGCCGTAACAAGCACCGTGGGATGATTTTAGACTGGCGTTTTGCAACCTTGGTAACGTCACGATGGATGGACTTCAACTCCCAGAATTCCCCAGCTAGCCTGCCAAGGAGCCCCTTATCTTCAAGTAGCCAAGTTTGAAAAAAACAACAAGTTTTTAGCTGCCTGGGAGGCAAATTCACACAATTCTGAAACTCACTTGAGAAGACCGCCTACTGCCAATTACCTCCACGCGACCTATTAGATCTCATCGATTAGGCCTCCTCCGAGTTCCATCTGCCGGTCAATGCCGACTGGCAACTACGCGGAGGAGAGCCTTCTCGGTGGTAGCTCCGACCCTATGGAACGATCTCCCCGTGGAGATTTGTACCCTCACCACCCTCCAGACCTTCCGCACAGCCCTCAGAATCTGGCTATCCCGTCAGGCCTGGGGCTAAGACTGTAACCCGCCCGAATGGTATGAATGTTGTGTTTTTTAATTATGTATTGTCTTATATGTTAAAAAGTTTGTCTCCCCCTCCCCCTTGGATTGTGAGCCGCCCTGAGTACCCCCAGGGAAAAGGGCGGCATATAAATAAACTTCTATCTATCTATCTATCTATCTATCTATCTATCTATCTATCTATCTATCACAAAGCTTCACCACCTCTGTAACCTACTGTATATTTCTCAAGCTTCGCCACTTTAAGATGGGTGGACTTCAACTCCCAGAATTCCCCATGCTGGCTGGGGAATTCTGGGAGTTGAAATCCACCCATCTTCCAGTTCTCCAAGACTGAGAAACATGGCTGTAATGTTGGATTCTGCTCCAAGGGTTTCTCCAGGAATTACCTGGAGGACTGAGGAAAATTGGCAGGGACTCCCATCCGGGTGAGTACACCTGGGACGATTAAGATCTTAGGGCCTGGTGGGGGAATCGAAGAGGAGTTCTGGATAGAGTGCAAGTCGATGAAGGCAACCGATGGGTGAAAAGATGGTTGAGAAGGAAAATCGGCCAACAGATACACGCTAAAGAGAGGAAGATGAATTGAAGGATGTAGAGAGTGGCTGAATCCTTCTTTCTATGGAAGAGAATCCTTTGGCCATCCTGGCTAAATTCCCTTCCCTGAAGTTATCTGGAAAACAACCAATAGAGCTGGAAGGGATCTTGGAGGTCTTCTAGTCCAACCCCCTGCTCAAGCAGGAGACCCTCGACAATTTCAGGCAAGGGACTGCCCAGTCTCTTCTTAAAAACCTCTAGTGACGGAGGCAGCCACAACTTCTGGTGGCAGGCTGTTCCACTGGTTAACTGTCCTCACTGTTAGGAAGTTTCTCCTTAGTTCCAGATTGCTTCTCTCTTTAGTTTTCACCCATTGCTTCTTGTCCTGCTTCAGATGCTTTGGAGAATTACTTGACTCCCTCTTCTTTGGGACAGCCCCTCAAATACTGGAAGACTGCTATCATATCCCTCTCCAGCCCTTCTTTTCTCTAGATTAGCCAAACCCAGTTCCTGCAACATGTACATTGTACATTTGTATGATCTGCTTAGATTATATTAAATTATCTTCAGTTGAATTAAATTATCCAGCCCCCTAAAAAGCAGAGACATCACTCTGCCAACAAAAGGGGGCCTAGCCGTGGCACGACAAAACCGCGCTCGTCAAAATAGCGGTGATAAAACCGCGTTGCTAAAGCCGCGACATCATCACCGCGACGTCATCACCGCCGCGACAACAGCGCGGCGGCAGAAAGCCGATTTAAATTAAGGTAAGGGTTAGGATTAGGTTTAGGGGTTTGCTTTAGGGTTAGGTTTAGGGTTAGGTTAGGGTTAGGTTTAGGGTGCTGAGTGCTTCGGACGGCGCGGATTTGCCCTCCGCACTTATGTCGGCGCGGATAAGGGCTTCGCGGTTTTGTGGTGGAACCGGCCTAGCGAAGGCTATGGTTGGCTGTGAAAACTGGATCTTAAGGAAGGCTGAGCGCCAAGGAATGGAGGCCTTTGAACTACTGGTGCTGGAGAAGATTCCTGCGAGTCCCTTGGACTGCAAGGCCATCCAACCGGTCAGTCCTAGAGGAGATCAACCCCGACTGCTCTTTAGAAGGCCAGATCCCGAAGAAGAAACTCAAAGACTTTGTCCACCTAAGGAGAAGGAAGGACTCACTGGAGAAGAGCCTCATGCTGGGAACAATTGAGGGCAAAAGAAGAAGGGGACGACAGAGAAGGAGGTGGCTGGATGGAGTCACTGAAGCTATCTATCTATCTATCTATCTATCTATCTATCTATCTATCTATCTATCTATCTATCTATCTATCTATCTATCTATCTATCTATCTATCTATCTATCTATCTATCTATCTATCTATCTATCTATCTACAGTATCTATCTATCTATCTATCTATCTATCTATCTATCTATCTATCTATCTATCTATCATCTATCTATCTATCATCTATCATCTTCTAAAACCCAAATACTTCGCCACCTAATGAGAAGGAAGGACTCCCTGGAGAAGAGCCTCATGCTGGGAACGATGGAGGGCAGAAGAAGAAGGGGACGACAGAGAATGAGGTCGCTGGATGGAGTCACTGAAGCTATCTATCATCTATCTATCTATCTATCTATCTATCTATCTATCTATCTATCTATCTATCTATCTATCTATCTATCTATCTATCTATCTATCTATCTATCTATCTATCTATCTATCTATCTATCATCTATCTATCTATCTATCTATCTATCTATCTATCTATCATCTATCTACAGTATCTATCTATATCTATCTATCTATCTATCTATCTATCTATCTATCTATCTATCTATCTATCATCTATCATCTTCTAAAACCCAAATACTTCGCCACCTAATGAGAAGGAAGGACTCCCTGGAGAAGAGCCTCATGCTGGGAACGATGGAGGGCAGAAGAAGAAGGGGACGACAGAGAATGAGGTGGCTGGATAGAGTCATCAAAGCAGTCGGCGTGAGCTTCAATGGACTCCAGAGGATGGTAGAGAGGAAGGCCTGGAGGAACGTCGTCCATGGTGTCGCGATGGTTCAACTCGCAACTAACAACAAGCCCCCTAATCACCTTAGTTCCTCTTCTCCGCACTTTTTCTAAAGTCTCAACATCTTTTTTTCTTGTAAGGCGGTGACCAAAACTGGACGCAGGATTCCAGGTGTGGCCTTACTAAGGCTTTATAAAGATTGTAGAAAGAAGGGGGTGGGGGCATGGTGGAGGGAGTTTCCCCCCCTATTTTGCATAGAAGCTCCTCCCTTTTCCACAAATACAGAATTTCGGAGGACGGGGAGTGAACTGCGTTTGAAGGCAAAGCAGGACAGGGAACACGGATAGATGGCAAGATCAAAACCCACCCCATTCTTTTGAGGGCCGATACCTTGTCCGTCGGTTCGATATCGATCTCAATCTCTTTCCCGGTCAGCGTCTGCAACGAAAGAAGAAGAAGAAGGAAAAAAAAGGTTCATCAAACCACCATTGTCCACTCCCTCCGCCGAATCCCACTCCGGTTCAGTTCTAAAGAGAGATGGGCATGATCCGCTAGCTTTGTATCTCTGGAAGCTCCTCTCCCTGTTTATGCAGGAATCAAAAGGTCTTTCGTTCATCGAAGTTTCTGGCTTAGATCCTATTTGGATAGAGGCACACCAGGCTCAAGAATCTGGCTGGCGTTTATAGAATAGAATAGAATAACAGAGTTGGAAGGGACCTTGGTGGTATTCCATTCCATTTCTATATTCTACTCTATTATTCTATTCTATTGTATTTTATTATACTATTCTAATCTATTTCACTCCATTTCCTTATTCTATTCTTCCATTCCAATATTCTATTCTATTATTCCATCCCATTCCAATATTCTATTCTATCCTTTTCTATTCTTCCATCCCATTCCAATATTCTATTCTATTCTTCCATCCCAATATTCTATTCCATTCTATTCTTCCATCCCATTCCAATATTCTATTCTATTCCATTCTTTTCTATTCTTCCATCGCATTCCAATATTCTATTCCATTCTATTCTTCCATCCCATTCCAATATTCTATTCTATTCTTCCATTCCAATATTCTATTCTATTCTTCCATCCCATTCCAATATTCTATTCTATTCTTTTCTATTCTTCCATCCCATTCCAATATTCTATTCTATTTTTCCATTCCAATATTCTATTCTATTCTTCCATCCCATTCCAATATTCTATTCTATTCTTTTCTATTCTTCCATCCCATTCCAATATTCTATTCTATTCTTCCATTCCAATATTCTATTCAATTCTACTCTTCCATTCCAGAATAACAGAGTTGGAAGGGACCGTGGACGTCTTCTAGTCCAACCCTCTGTTCAGGCAGGAAACCCTACACCACTTCAGATAAATGGTTATCCAACGTCCTCTTAAAAAACCCCAGTGTTGGAGAATTCACAACTTCAGGAGGCAACTTCTGTTCCACTGACTAATTGTTCTCACTGTCAGGAAATTTATTCTTAATTCTAAGTTGCTTCTCTCCTTGATTAGTTTCCACCCATTGCTTCTTGTTCTGCCTCAGGTGCTTTGGAGAATAATTTGACTCCCTCTTCTTTGTGGCAACCCCTGAGATATTGGAAGACTCCTATCATGTCTCCCCTAGTCCTTCTTTTCATTAAACTAGACATCCCCAGTTCCTGCAACCGTTCTTCCTATGTTTTAGCCTCCAGTCCCCTAATCCTCTTTGTTGCTCTTCTCTGCATTCTTTCTAGAGTCTCCACAGCTTTTTTTACATTCTGGTGACCAAAACTGGATGCCGTATTCCAAGCATTATAAAGTAGTATTAATGCTTTGCGTGATCTTGATTCTATCCCTCTGTTTATGCAACCTGGGATTGCGTTGGCTTCTTTGGCAGCTGCTGCACATGGCTGGCTCCTATTTAAATGACTGTCTCCTAGGACTCCAAGATCCCTCTCCCAGTTACTACTATTGAGCGAGGTACCACATACACTGAACCTATCCATTTGTTTTTTTTAGCTAATTTATAGCTAACAGAGGAAGCCCTCACGTCTTTGAGTTACCACCTGTGCCTCCGAGAAGAGCTGGCTTCTAATTAACATCCAAAATGACTATCTCTCCAAGCTATTAATTAGATTTAGGCCTTAAGACTCTGCCAGTCCTTCATCATTGTTGATTTAGTTCGTATTGCGGTTATTAATACTTTGAATTCAAATGTCTGAACAGGATTTCAAAGAGGAGAGGAAGACGTTTGCTTAGTGAATTGGTATTCAGAATAGGGCAACAGCATTGGAAGGGAACGTAGAGGTCTTCTAGTCCAACCCCATTCAAGAAGTTGATCCTGTACCATTCTTGACAAATGGTTGTCCAGTCGCTTCTTAAAAAAACCTCCAGTGATAGAGCACACAACTTCTGGTGGCAAGCTGTTCCACTGGTTAATTGTCCTCAATGTTAATTCCAGGTTGCCTCTCCCCTTGATAAGTTTCCATCTGTTGTTTCCTGTCCTGCCTTCTACCTACCTATCAACCTACCTACCAACCATTATTATTATTTTATTTATATACATAAAAAGGCTGTATGTATGTATGTATGTATGTACCTGTTGTGGCCCAGCAGGAGCTGTTGGAGATGCCACCAGACTCCGACAGCGAGGGGCCCTATGAGTTGGCTCTGGAGGACCCTGGATAGGGTTCCGACTCTGAGCAGGGCGCAGAGAGGCTGGTTGGCCACCAGGAGGCGCCTGAGCCTTGGACCAGTGGGGAGGAGACAAGGGAGAGTGATCCGGACCCCAGTAGTGAGTTGTTTCTGGATGCCCGGCACCGAAGAGCTACTAGGTGTCAGGAACAGTTGCTCAGTTAGAGGAGGTAATTGCACTCAGCTGGTGGTCATTAGGCTCCTCTCCAGACTATAAAAAGACTGCTTGTGCACACGCCCCTTTTCAGAAGTCAACGCATTGACTAAAAGTTGGAGAACTTTTGTAACTAGCTTGGCAGGCTGGATTGCTGCCAAGGTTTGTCTGAGTTGCTGCCAAGGTCCTTATCTGTTTGTTATGCTTGGCTTTCAGGCACTGAGGTTTTGGTTTCTTGCTATTAAAGTACATTCCACTTAATCTTGTCTCGGCATTTGTTACTGGACGGAGGAGGGGGTCAGAACAGTACCATATGCATAACTCTGGAGTGCCTCGAGCAATTTCAATCAAACTTGGTACCCAGATGAATTATTCTCTGGAAACAAATACTGTGGGGGGTAAGACTCCCCTAACACCCCATGGGGTGTGTGTTCTGTTAAGATACATCCTGTTGTGCCTTTAAATGGCTTCTACTATACTGCCTTAAAATGGCTTCTACTTTACAGTGGAGCTGCCATGGTAACGGCTTCACCGTAATCCACAGGAGGGCTCCCTCTAGTAAGGGGGAAAAACCAACATTAGAAATTATGTTTGGTCCGGACATTTTCCTCCTATAAATTAATATCCGTGCAACCTTGGGTTATTGTCTAGCAAAGATATTAAACCTGTATGCTCCCTGACTTTTAATGTCTCCGGACAGTTCCCAACCATTACAATAAAATCAGTAAGACTTAGCCAGAAGGGCAAAAGATGACAAGAGCGATGAAGTGAGGGGGATTTCATTCTCCTTTGTTGGAGCCTGGGAGAAAATCAAAAGTATGATGAAAAGTTGGAAACGGTGAGAATCCTCTGTCTTCTAAATGGTAAGAGTGTCGTCTCCTCGCAAGAGGGATGAAAATTTAGTTGGTCGGAGTCGAACAATCCATTTCAGGGGAGAAACAGGGAACAAGCCACTCAGAGTCACCTGACCCGCACGATGGATAGCAAATAAAGTTGATAAATAAACAAAGCAGTTTATATGCGAACATATACGCGGAGAATGCGAGATCATGATTATTGCTGGGAATGGTCCACAGTCAGCCAGATGTTTAGACCTATAGATTCATTATAGTCAGCCAGATGTTCAGACTGGAGTTGGCATTTTTTGTCCACCTCTCGAGTCCTTTCCAACAGATGAACAGACTTGGAAGAGACCTTGGAGGTCATCTAGTCTAACCCTCCACCCAAGCAGGAGACCCTACACCATTTCTGCCAAGATGGCAGTCCAATCTCTTCTTGAAAGCCTCCAGGGATGAAGCTCCCACAACTTCCGAAGGCAACTTCTGTTCCATGGGTGGATTGTTCTCACTGTCAGAAGATTCCTCCTTATTTCCAGGTTGAATCTCTCCTTGGTCAGTCTCCATCCATTCTTCCTTCTCTGGCCTTCAGGTCCTTTGAAAAACAGGTCGACTCCCTCCTCTCTGAAGGCATCCCCCCAAATATTGGAAGACTTCTATGTCTTCCCTGGTCCTTCGCTTCACTAGACTAGCCAGGCCCAGTTCCTGCAACCGTCCATTGTTAAATGTTTTAGCCTCCAGTCCTGTCATCATCCTGGCTACTCTTCTCTGCACTCTTTCTAGAATCTCAACATCCTTTTTATAGTGCGGTGACCAAAAGTGGATGCAGTACTCTAGGTGTGGTCTTACTAAGGCTTTATAGCGTGGTATTAGTACCTCCTTTGATCTTGATTATATCCCTCTGTTGATGCAATTTAGGATTGCATTGGCTTTTTTGGGCTGCTGCCACACACTGCTGGCTCATATTTAGCAGGTTGTCCACTAAGACTCCAAGATTCCTATTCTACTGCTATTAAGCCTGGTTTCACCCAGTTTATATATATCCTTTTGGTTTTTCTTGCCTAAGTGTAAGACTTGACTTTTCTCTACATTGGATTTCATTTTGTTAGAGATTGAGGGCCCAGGTTTCGAATCTGTCAAGATCCCTCTGGATCCTGAGACTATCATCTAGGGTGTTGGCTATTCCTGCCAGTTTAGTATCATCTGCAAATTTGTTAAATTCCCCTTCTATTCCCTCATCTAAGTTATTTTTACAATTGACCAATGGGGATTTTTGTCAATGCCGATGGAATTTAAGATGTTAAGATGCTCCAGATGTTTTTTCCTACCACTATTAGTCCTACCTTCCATAGTCGTTCTATTTCTATTTGCAGGTCTTTATATTTTGTTATCTTTTCTTCTCTCCTGCTCTGTGCATTTTTTTGGCCTTTCTTTGTCATGACATTATAAAGCTCTATGCTGCCCATCTCTAGCAAGTGATTCACAATACCATAACAGAATAAAACAATTATGGGATTAAAACATTAAAGCAGCAGACATCAAAAAACATTAAAATTAATATTCAAGCAGAGAAAAAGCTAATGTGTACATGGGATAGAGGTGAGATCTTGCACTTAAATTACTTAGTCACCTCCAAAATGGGACACCCCCCTACCAATGCCAGTTGGAAAATAAAATAAAAATAATTGTTGGAATCCATTCCGTGTGTGTGTGTGCACAGCAGTTTCTGCTGTCTGAAACACACATACACAGGGATGCAAAAACATCGCACCAGAAACATCTTTCCGGCCTAAACGGCCAGGACTCACTATGCAGCCTCATGTAACATGAACTATGTGAGCCAGCTACTCCACACATGCCCTTTCTCCCCCCTATGCTGTGCTGTAACTTTCTATTCCCCCTTTGCCCACCCTTTGCCATGATGTGATTTTCTATTGGTTTATCTGTAGAATGCTGTGATTATCCCTGTCATCCAAAGTATAATCCAGTCCACAGTGGAGGGCATGGTACAGAAAGAGAGTATCAACATGGCTTTAACAAGCCTTGATGCGCAGCAACAAAAAGCACTGTTGACAGCCCTGTCAGATGAAGAGGGAAAGTCTTTTTGACAAAAAGAAAAGAAAAAAGTAGGAGATGTTGTAATATAGTTCCTTGTGTAGGCGTAGCGGTCACACATGGCCCAGTGGATAACAGGGCATGCAGAGCCACGCTGAACCACACAGGAGAAAACAAACTCCTAAAACTCCATAACATCCTGATAGTTCATAACATAACATCCTGAGATGTGCCCTACCAATGACGCCCAGGATTTGACCATATATAGACAGAACTTCCCTGAGCAGTAGATTAGAAATTGTACTTTTACAGGCTGTTTTTAACCACATGCTATTGCTCCTCCTGCCTTTGTCCTATCTCAATAAAAGGGGCTCTCAGACCCCCAATCTGGGTCGCTCCATCCCGAGAAAGATCGTGTCCTGTCTTTTCTCCACATTGGCCTCATTGGACAACCCACGGGAACATCACAAATAATAATTTCCAGAGTCGAAGAAAAAGAACTGGGGAAAAAAAAATCACGAAATACTGCAACCCAGCCATCAAAACAACACGATTATGGATGAAACATGTGACAGTGATACCCATTCTCATCAGGGCACTTGGTACTATGTCCAAGAAGTTTATAAGATACGTCAACAAATTGCAGCTTCCTGCAATAACACCAGCGGAACTGCAAAAAACATCGTATATTTTAAGAAGGTACGTGGTTGATAATTAGGATACTGGCAGCAACCCATCTCAATCTTTAGCACCAGCCAATGGTATTTGTGACGCATTTTTGAATGTTCAGTTGACTGAGTTTTATATTGAATGAATAAAGTAAATAATAATATTAATGAGAATATTATTATTATTATTATTATTATTATTAATAGGTTGATACCTAGGACCCTGGCAGCAACCCATCTCAACCTTTAGCACCAGTCAAAGGTATTTGGGATGCATTTTTGTGTTCAGTTGACTATTTTATGTTTAATTAATATAGTTATTATTATTAGCAACAACAGAATTGTATCACAGCGGCCAGTTGTTTCGCCGGATTTGGCATTGATTACTAGTCAGGCCCCATCCAGGGGCCTAGGACGTCGTAACGTATTTTCGTAATATGCGTGCAGATCCAAGCAGTGCGGCTTTTTGCATTTGATTGATGGTGATTTTGTCAATTTTTAACTGTTTTAAATGTAATTCCAGTGCTTTTGGAATAGCACCCAGTGTGCCGATTACCACTGGAATTACCACTGCTGGTTTGTGCCATAATTGTTGAATTTCGATTTTTAAGTCCTGGTATTTCGTGATTTTTTCATATTCCTTCTCGTCGACCCTGCTATCACCTGGTATTGCGATGTCTATGATTGTAACCTTATTTTTCTCAACCAGTGTGATGTCTGGTGTGTTATGCGACAGTATTTTGTCCGTTTGTATACGAAAATCCCATAAGATCTTAACCATCTGATTTTCAGTGACTTTTTCAGGCTGATGTTCCCACCAGTTTGTTGTTGTTTTAATATTATAATTTTTGCACAAATTCCAGTGGATCATTTGTGCTACTGAATTGTGCCGCAATTTATAATCAGTCTGCGTGATTTTTTTACAGCAGCTGAGTATGTGATGAACAGTTTCATCAACTTCTTGGCAGAGTCTGCATCTGGCATCATCAGAGGATTTTTCAATTTTGGCCTTAATGGCATTTGTGCAGATAGCTTGTTCTTGCGCAGCCAGGATTAGTGACTCTGTTTCTTTCTGTAATGTACCTGTTGTTAACCATAACCAAGTTTTTTCACTGTTCACTTTATCTTTTATTTTTTCCAGAAATTGGCCATGCAATGCTTTGTTCTGCCAACTCTCCATTCTTGATTTTATCACATCTTTTCTGTATTCTTGTTTTGTCTGTTGGGCCTTTAGTAGATTTTTGTTCTTTACTTCGATTAATAGATGTTCTTGACTTTCTTTTAAATAATCAGCCAGTGCATGTTTTTCTTCTTCAACTATTTGCTTCACTTGTAATAATCCTCTGCCACCTGATTTTCGGGGCAGGTATAGTCTATCAGTATCACCACATGGATGTAAACTGTAGTGCACTGTCATTAGTTTCCTGGTTTTTCGGCCCAAAATGTCCAAATCAGCTTGTGTCCAGTTAACTATACCAGCTGTGTATCTTATAACTGGTATTGCCCAGGTATTTATGGCCTTGATTGTATTTCCACCGTTCAATTTAGATTTCAAAATTTTCCTAACTCTGTTGGTGTACTGTCGCCTGACAATAGTTTTTACTTCTCCATGCTTGATGTTATCCAACTGCAGAATGCCTAAGTATTTGTAGGCTTCATTTTCGTTGCATTTAATTAGTTGGCCATTGGGCATTTCAATTCCCTCACATGCAGTGATTTTGCCTCTTTTTATGGATACAGTGGCGGATTTTTCCATGCCAAACTGCATTGAAATATCGGTGCTGAATACTTGGACTGTGTTTGGCAATGATTGGATTTCTATTTCTGACTTTCCATAGAGTTTCAAATCATCCATATATTTATTATTAGTACTGTTACTACTGTTGTTGTTATTATTATTATTATTATACAATTGTTGGCAGCAACCCATCTCAACCTTTAGCACCAGTCAATGGTATTTGTGACACACTTTTGAATGTTCAGTTGACTGAGTTTCATGTTTAATGAATAAAATAAATATTTATAACATATTTATATCATACTACTATATAACATAATTATTTTGATATAAACATTATGATATTTATAAAAAAGGAGGAGATGATCCGTTCTTTGGATGAGCTGCTGCTGGCAAAAAAATGGCTACTCCTCGTCTTACGACCACAACCGAACAACTGGTTGTGGCGATTGTTGGGGCCTGTGACACAACCTTTGTGGGGGTTGCGTCCCCTCAACACAACCTCCGCCTTTCGCACGAGGGCTCCAGCAACCAGGGCGGCCTTCCTAAGGAAGGAAGGCCGCCCTTCACGGCATGGAGCTCTACCGGTTGGGCTCCTGCCTGCCTGCCGGCGCCTCAGAGGCAACTCCCAGAATGCACCGCGGCCGGCGCTCCCAAAACGATGCCGCCCCGGTGCCTCCAGCGCACGTGGAAAGAAAGGCCCGTTCGCGGCTCCCCTCCGCCGGAGCTTCCCGCCTCACCTTCACTTTGATCAGCATCTTTCTCTCGCTCGGCCGCCCCGGTTGCCTCTCAGCGCCGCCCAACCTCCGACCTCGGAAGCGGAACTGGCTTCTCCTCGAGGCGCCTCGGTTGTTTCCCCGGTCGCTTTGTGACGTCACTTCCGTCCCTTGTCCCTAAATTCAAAAAAAAATCCGGGAGGGAATGCTTCTAAAGATATCCTTCCGCCGCTTGTCGCGCTGCATTATGGGAGACGCTGTCTTTTCCCCCACTAGCGTCGCTGGGATTAAACGGAGGGTGGACTCCGTTTCCCAGCACGCCCCGCGATCCCGTCACAGCTTTTCCTTTTTTTTTATAGGCTGCTTAAAAGAAAGAGCGCCGATAACGTGAAGGAAGGAGTTATCATTCTATTTTTAATAATAATTAATTATTAGAAATTAGAATTAATAATTCTATAATTATTTAAACCCTTGTTCTACCGCTGAGTTAAAACACTTAAAGAAGAAAAGAAAACAAACATGGCCGCTCGGAGACAAAGTTGTGACGCTTGGACCGCTGGGAGTTGTAGTCTTTCTTCCCTGATTAGCGTTTCCCTCTGCGCTTGAGGTCCTCCCGCTTGAGCGCGCTCCCTTAAGGGAGATGTAGTTCTAACAGCCCTTGTGGGCTTTGCAGGCGCTTAGAGTGAGAACTACGTTTCCCACAAGGCATTGCTCCTCCGTTGAAAGCCAACGGCAGCCAGCTTCGAGGGGCTTAGAGCGGAGACCTTGGAAACCGGGAGAGGCTGCGCGGTCCGCTTTTTACTCCTGTAGGGGAGCGCCAAAAGACCGGAAGCGGGCGGAAAGCGAAAACCGGAGAAACCGGAAGCGGGGTGTGTGCATTCCCCTATATACTCCGCACCCTAAAAAAATTGGTCATTTGGGATGTGATGCCAGTTTTGAGATAGCAAAATGGAGATTCTGGGTTGGGGTGCAAGGTTGGCATCGCTAAAAGCTTTCCCAATTTTGCAGCTTGAAAAAAATGGGTGGACTTCAATTCCCAGAATTCCCCAGCCAGCCAACGTGGCTGGCTGGGGGATTCTGGGAGTTGAAGTCCAGCCAATGTCCAAGGTTGATGCACGCTGCCTTTTAGGCTAACCTGGCATCCCTCCAACTTCATGCCATCCAGATGGGCTAGGCGGGACTACAATTCCCATGGGCCACGCTGGCTGGGGAGCATGGGAGTTGTAGTCCCCACCCACCCACCCCCGGGAGGTGAAATGCAAAGCCAGCCAAGGCTTCCCTAAGATCCCTAAGACTGTGTGTGTGTTGAAGTAACGGCGGTTTCGAAAGACGGGAGATGGTGATGACAAAGGGTTTATGGGGCGGAGAGATTCGCTTGCGATAAAGCTGGACTTTGGTCATTCAATTCCGTTTTTATTTTTTTATTTTTTATTAATTTAAATTTTTTATTTCTCATATATACATTCACAATTATATAATCTCATAACTGTTGTTAATAATATGTATTTATAACAGTTTTTCTCCCCTACAATTGCCGATATAATTGAGATTGCTTTCTTACCATCCCATACACCCATCTTATTTTACAACAATCCTACTTCTTCTTCCTTCCTTCCCTCCTTCCTTCCTTCCTTCCTTCCTTCCTTCCTTCCTTCCTTCCTTCTCTCCTTCTCTCCTTCCTTCCCTCCTTCCTTCCCTCCTTTTTTCTCTCTCTCCTTCCTTTCCTCCTTCCTTCCCTTCTTTTTTCTCTCCCTCATTTCCTCCTTCCCTCCTTTCTTCTCCCCTTCTCTCCTTCCATCCCTTCTTCCTTCCCTCCTTTCTTCTCTCCTTCTCTCCTTCCTTCCCTCCTTCCTTCCTTTCTTCTCTCCTTCTCTCCTTCCTTCCCTCCTTCCTTGCCTCCTTCCTTCCCCCTTCCTTCCCTCCTTCCTTCCTTCCCTCCTTCCTTCCCTCCTTTCTTCTCTCTCTCCTTCCTTTCCTCCTTCCTTTCCTCCTTCCTTCCCTCCTTTTTTCTTTCCCTCATTTCCTCCTTCCCTCCTTTCTTCTCCCCTTCTCTCCTTCCATCCCTTCTTCCTTCCCTCCTTTCTTCTCTCCTTCTCTCCTTCCTTCCCTCCTTCCTTCCCTCCTTGCTTCCCTCCCTCCTTCCTTCCCTCCTTCACTTCCTCCTACCTTTCCCTCCTTTCTTCTCTCCTTCTCTCCTTCCTTCCCTCTTTCCTTCCCTCCTTTCTTCTCTCCTTCCTTCCTTTCTCTCCCTTCTCTCCTTCCCCCTCCTCTCCTCTACTCTTCCCCTCTTCTTCCCTTTCCTCCCCTCTGTCCTATTCTTGCATTCCCTCCACTTCTTCCTCTGCTTTTCCCTCTCTCCTTTTCCTCTCCTTTCTCCCCTCCTCCGTTTTTATTTATTTATTGATCTTGGTTTAGAATGACGGGAATGGCCCGCTGGAAATCGAGGCTGATGGTCACACGGAGGTCATAAATATTTATTGGCAGCAGTCTTCGGTTCAACGCAATTCCCCCACGGTAAGTGTCACAAAGTTGAAAGTGTAATTTGGAAATAATCATTAACTAATGTAAAGGTTCCCCTTGCACATATGTGCTAGTTGTTCCCGACTCTAGGGGGCGGTGCTCATCTCTGTTTCAAAGCCGAAGAGCCAGCGCTGTCCGAAGACGTCTCCGTGGTCATGTGGCCGGCATGACTAAACGCCGAAGGCGCAAGGGAACGCTGTTCCCTTCCTACCAAAGGTGGTCCCTATTTTTCTACTTGCATTTCTTACGTGCTTTTGAACTGCTAGGTTGGCAGAAGCTGGGACAAGTCACGGGAGCTCCCTCCGTTTACGCGCCGCTGGGGATTCGAACCGCCAACCTTTTTTGTTTTTGAAAATTTTTATTTTATTTTAAATGAACAAAAACACAAAAAAAGAATCATCCTTCATGACATCTTGTAGAAAGCGTGTCGATTGGTTACCTATAACTTTCGTGCATTTCTTCCACAGTCATTCCTTATAGTTCATATTAGAGTGTAGACTTTAAATCAAAAATCTTTGTATATCTTACTATCAATGTGCCACAATTCTCATTGGACTACAATTATTTGAACGTGCTTTTACCTCAAATCATTCATACTTAAAGACACAACCACATAATGGCATTCATTAGCTATTTCAAAAAAATCCTCCAATAACATTACACCTTTATGACATCTTTTAAGTAAAGGTCAATTAATAAAGTTTCTAAACCTTTTCCTCTGCTTTCTGATACACAAGCTCAGTGTCTTAGTCACTGAGCCACCTTACAAACACTATTGAGACAATCTATGTAGATTCCAGAGGTGAGTTCCTACCGGTTCGCACCGGTTCGATAGAACCGGTTCGTCAAATCTACCGAACCGGTTAGAAGAGGTTCCACCAGTGGACCCGGAAAGCAGGCCACACCTACAGAAGAGGTTCCAAAATTTTTTGAAACCCACCACTGGTAGATTCCCAATCATCCAGGTGATAGTTTTCCCAAAGATCTTTTTTCAAAAGGCAATTCAACTTTTTCTTTTTCCTTGAAGACATTTTCCTTGTCATCCACCCCCATTTAGCAATAGCAGTTAGACTTATATACCGCTTCATAGGGCTTTTAGCCCTCTCTAAGCGGTTTACAGAGTCAGCATATTGCCCCCAACAACAATCCGGGTCCTCATTTTACCCACCTCGGAAGGATGAAGGCTGAGTCAACCCTGAGCCGGTGAGATTTGAACAGCCGAACTGCAGAACTGCAGTCAGCTGAAGTAGCCTGCAGTGCTGCATTTAACCACTGCGCCACCTCATTTGACTCACTTTTTGTCGTAACTTTGAATGGTCCCTAAATGGTTTTAAGTCGAGGAATACCTGTATCTAATGACCCTGAGGGCACAGATAAACATCCAAGTGGTCTCAATGGCTCTCAGAGAGAGTACTAACAACCAGATGACTGCAAAGGAATATAAATCCATCTTCCAACATTCAGTCAGATATAAAGAAACTTCTTGGATGAGAAGGGAAACATCTTCAAGGAAAAATACCTTGAAAACTAGGAAGTCCAGTTGCCTTTTGAAAAAGGAAGGGGCAACCGATGGAAAATAATTTGCATTGGAGATCGTTTAACTATAGAATAGAATAGAATAGAATAGGGTAGGGTAGGGTAGGGTAGGGTAGAATAGAGTGGAGTAAGAATAGGAATAATAGAAATAGAAAGAAATAATAGAAATAGAAAAAAAAATAATAGAATAGAAATAGAAAGAATAGAATAGAATATTACTTGCATTGGGATTATTCTTTATACTATTTACATGGTTTGTATTTATTGTCATGAATTACACCAGTGAGGTAAAACCAATTTTGTTGCATTTATTTTGTACAAGGACAATTTATTTTGTATTATTATAGTAGAAAGGCTATACTATAATAAAAGAAACAGAAAGAATAGAACTGAAATAGAAATATTAGAATTAGAATAGAATAGAAATAATAGAAATAGAATAGGGAGAATAGAATTAGAATAGGAATAGTAGAAATAGAAAGAAACAGAAAGAAATAATTTTATAGGAATAGAAAGAATAGAATAGAAGAAATAGAAAGAATAGAACCGAAATTGAAATATTAGAATTAGAATAGAATAAAATAAGAATAGGAATAATAGAAATAGAAAGAACAGAATTAATAGAATAGAAAGAATAGAATAGAATAGAAGACGTAGAAAGAATAGAACAGAAATAGAAATATTAGAATTAGAATTAGAATAGAAATAATAAAAATAGAATATGAATAATAGAATTAGAATAGGAATAATAGAAACAGAAAGACATAATAGAATAGAAATAGAAAGAATAGAATAGAAGAAATAGAAAGCATAGAACAGAAATTGAAATATTAGAATTGGAATTAGAATAGAATAAAATAAAATAAGAATAATAGAAATAGAAATAATAGAATAGAATTAATAGAATAGAAATAGAAATAATAGAATAGAATAGAATAAAAGAAGTAGAAATAATAGAACAGAAATAGAAATATTAGAATTAGAATTACAATAGAATAGAAATAATAGAAATAGAAAGAAACAGAAAGAAATAATATGTAGAATAGAAATAGAAAGAATAGAACAAATAGAAATATTAGAATTAGAATAGAATAGGAATAATAGAAATAGAAAGAATAGAATAGAAATAATAGAATTGAAATATAAATAATAGAAAGAATAGAATAAAAGAAATAGAAATAATAGAACAGAAATAGAAATATTGGAATTAGAATAGAATAGAAGAATAACAGAGTCGGAGGGGATCTTGGAGGTCTTCTAGTCCAACCCCATGCTTAGGCAAGAAATCCTACACATTTCAGACAAATAGTTATCCAATCTCCTCTTAAAAACTTCCAGTGTTGGAGCATTCACAGTTTCTGGAGTCAATTCGTTCCCCTAATGATTCTTACTGTCAGAAAAAAAAAGTTTAGAGAAGAAAAGGTTGGGATTTCATCCCTGGTATTCCAGAATTCAGGGCTTTGCTTTTTATTTTTTATTTTACAGGAATCCAAAATGCCCCACATAGATAATGACATCAAACTGGACTTCAAGGATGTCCTCCTGAGACCAAAAAGGAGTACGCTCAAATCCCGGAGCGAGGTAGAAGGACTTTTTTCATTCTCCTTTGCAGATGACAAGGCAGCAGTTGTAATCATCATTGAGATAACTAGATGTCAATTATCTATCTATCTATCTATCTATCTATCTATCTATCTATCTATCTATCTATCTATCTATCTATCTATCTAATCTATCATCTCTCTCATCTATCTATATATCTATCTCATATCTGTCTGTCTATCTCTCATCTATCTCTCATCTCTCTCTCTCTCTCTCTCTCTCTCTCATTTGTATCTATCTATCTATCTATCTATCTATCTATCTATCTATCTATCATCTCTCATCTATCTATATATCTATCTCATATCTATCTATCTCTCATCTATCTGTCTGTCTATCTATCATCTATCTATCTTTCTTTCTTTCTTCTCTCTCTCTCTCTCATTTGTATCTATCTATCTATCTATCTATCTATCTATCTATCTATCTATCTATCTATCATCTCTCATCTATCTATATATCTATCTCATATCTATCTATCTCTCATCTATCTATCTGTCTGTGTATCTATCATCTATCTATCTTTCTTTCTTTCTTTCTTTCTTTCTTTCTTTCTTTACTTTCATCTCTCTCTCTCTCTCCCTCCCTCATTTATTTGTATCTATCTATCTATCTATCTATCTATCTATCTATCTATCTATCTATCTATCTATCTATCTATCATCTCATCTATCTATATATCTATCTCGTATCTATCTATCTCTCATCTATCTGTCTGTCTGTCTATCTATCATCGTCTGTCTGTCTATCTGTCTATCATCTATCTATCTATCTATCTATCTATCTATCTATCTATCTATCTATCTATCTATCTATCTATCTATCTATCTATCTATCTATCTATCTTTAACTTTCTTTTATCTATCTATCTATCTATCTATCTATCTATCTATCTATCATCTATCATCAATCAATCAATCAATCAATCAATCAATCAACCTACCTACCTACCTACCTACCTACCTACCTACCTATCTGGCCGTGTGTGTGTGTTTGTGCGTGTGTGTGTGTCCCAGCATAACTCTGGAAGGCCTTGAGCCATTTCCACCAAACTTGGTACACAGATGATTTACTCTCTGGAAACAAATACTGCGGGGGGTAAGACACCCCTAACCCCCCTCGGGGTGTGTGTTCTGTTAAGATACAGCCTGTTGTGCCTTCAAACAGCTTCTACCGTACTGCTGTAAAATGGCTTTAGAGCAGTGGAGTTGCCATGGTAGCAGCTTCACAGTACTCCACAAGGGGGCTCCCTCTGGTAAGGGGGAAAATCCAACATTACAAATTACGTTTGGTCCAGACATTTCCTCCCTATACATAAATACTCGGGCAACACTGGATTATCAGCTAGTAAAATAATCATAAATAAATATGTAGCTATGGATTTAAAGTCAGAGAAATGCCTGTTTACTTCGTGTTTTCTCCTCCTGGAGTGAATTTGAGAATCGTTCTTAGTGGAGAGTGAGTGTGTGTTAGCAAGTTAGAAACACAGAAGGAATGTGTGTTATATGAGGCAACCTTGAAATCCTTTAGGCCTCGACTTACAACAGTTCGGTTAGGGACGTTTTGAAGCAAAAAGAAGAGAGGTTGGTAAAGATTGGGGATGTTCTAACCGAGGCTCCCCAAGAGCAGGAACCCAACTCCTGGTCCCGACAAAAACCCCTTTTATAAATTTGTTGTGAATTTTGCTCCTTCACATCCAGCGAAGTCTTTCGAGGGAGGATTTACGGTCACAGACCGCATCTCACTTGGAGAGCTGCCAGGCCGAGATCTGCACAACTTGGCAAGGAGCCTCGGAGAATCCCGAACCAATGAAGCGAACTCCTGCAAACTCCACTCCCCTGTCGCTCCTCTTTTATTTCCTCTGGGAGGGGCCATTCACCGTCCACCTGTGGCCTTACTCCCAAGTTGACCCCTGTTCTTTAGCTCTTCCCTCCGTCTGGCCACTCTGCGCATGCGCACACTGGGAACAGGCTCCAGCTGTTCTTCTGCCTCACTGATGTCTGACTCCGAAGGCAGCTGATAACTGTCAGACGGCTCTGGCCCCCTCTCTGCCTCCGACACAGAGCCCTCATCCGAGCCTTTCCCAGACTCCAGGACTGGCCCAGGTTCCTCCCCAACCTCCTCACTCTCCGAATCGGCTGCCAGCTCCGCTGGCGGGCCACCACACTGGGGCTGCCTCCTGGCAGCAGGCAGAAGATGGGTGATTGACAGGCTGCCGTTGCTGATGGCTTAAGTTCCAGGCAGAGGTTGGGTTCCCTGGGAGAATCGACTTTCAAAGTTTTGGGGAGTTGAGTCTTCTCTCCTTTTTGTCTCCAGGTGGACCTCCTGAGATCCTTCACCTTCCGTAACTCCAAGCAGACCTACACGGGGATACCCATCATCGCGGCCAACATGGACACCGTGGGGACCTTTGAGATGGCCAAGGCCTTGTCCAAGGTATATATATGCCTTTGGGTGGATCTTCCTGAAAACACCATGCAGGGAGAGTCGAGGTGGGCTGGCAGTATATTCCATCCACAAGCTCCTTCCTTCCTTCTCCCTTTCTTTCTTTTTCTTTCTTTCTTTCTTTTTCTTTCTCTTTCTGTGTCTTTCTCCTTCCTTCTCCATTTCTTCCTTTCTTTCTCCTTCCCTCCTCCATTTCTTTCTTTCTTTCTTTCTTTCTTTCTTTCTTTCTTTCTTTCTTTTTGTCTTTCTCCTTCTTTCCTCTCCTTCCTTCCTCTCCTTCCCATTTCTTTTGTTCTCTTTCTTTTGTTCTTTCTTTCTTTCTTTCTTTCTTTCTTTCTTTCTTTCTTTCTTTCTTTCTCTGTCTTTCTCCTTCCTTCCTCTTCCTTCCTTCTCCATTTCTTCCTTTCTTTCTCCTTCCTTCCTTCCCTCCTCCCTTTCTTTCTTTCTTTCTTTCTTTCTCCTTCTTTCCTCTCCTTCCCCATTTCTGTCGTTCTTTCTTTTGTTCTTTCTTTCTTTCTTTCTTTCTTTCTTTCTTTCTCTGTCTTTCTCCTTCCTTCCTCTTCCTTCCTTCTCCATTTCTTCCTTTCTTTCCTTCCTTCCTTCCCTCCTCCCTTTCTTTCTTTCTTTCTTTCTTTCTTTCTCCTTCTTTCCTCTCCTTCCTTCCTCTCCTTCCCCATTTCTGTCGTTCTCTTTCTTTTGTTCTTTCTTTCTTTCTTTCTTTCTCTGTCTTTCTCCTTCCTCTCCTTCCTTCCTCTCCTCCTTCTCCATTTCTTTCCTTTCCTTTCTCTGTCTGTCTGTCTCTTTCTCCTTCCTTCCTTCCTTTTCTTCCCTCTTTCTTCCTTTCTTTTTCTTTTTCTTTCTCTCTCCCTCTTTCTTTTTCTCTTCCTTCCTCTTCTCTGTTCCATCCCTCTTTCTCTCTCTCTTTCTCTTCCTTCCTCTCCTTCCCCCTCCATTCCTTCTCTCTCTCTTTTTCTTTCTTTCCTCTTTCTCTCTCTGTCTCCTTCCTTTCCTTCCCCCTTTTTCTTTCTTTCTTTCTCTCTCTTCCTTTCTTCTTCCTTCCTCTTCTCTTCCATCCCTTTCTTTCTCTCTCTCTTTCACTGTCTTTTTCTCCTTCCTTCCTTCCTTTCCTTCTCTCCTCCTCTGCCATTCCTTCTCTCTTTTTCTTTCTTTCACTTTCTCTTTTTCTCTCTTTCTCTTTCCTTCTCTCCTTCCCTCCTCCTCTCTCTCTCTTTTCCTTCCTTTCTCTCTCAGTTCCTCTCCTTCCTTCCTCCTTCTCTGTTCCTTCCTTTCCTCCTTCCTTCTTTCCTTCTTTCCTCCCTCCTTGCCTCCTACAAATAACTCAAGGCAGTGAATGTCTCCATCACAGCTTCCTCCTATTTTCCCGACAGTAACAACCCTGTGGGGTGGGCTGGGCTGAGAGACACTCTGTTGGGTTTCGTGCCTCAGGCGGGACTTGAACTCGTGCTCTGGCACTTCCCAGCCGGGGGTCTTAGCCACTGGCTTCATCCTTTACACACTGTTTCCTTCCCCCAGTTCTCCCTCTTCACAGCCATCCACAAGCACTGCGCTTTGCAGGAGTGGAAGGAATTCGCAGCTCAGAATCCGGATTGTCTCCAGGTAGGTGTGGGAACTTTGCCTTCACTTCTCCCCCCTCGAGTCCTCCCCACGTGCTAGTCCTCCGTTTACGACCGATGGCTCCTTTAACAACCGTTCAAACTGATGACGGGCTTCTAAAAATGCTACTTGATGACCCCCTCCTCAAAGTTACAACTGCTGCCCCCAGCAATGGGCTCAAATTCTCTTTCTTTCTTTCTTTCTTTCTTTCTTTCTTTCTTTCTTTCTTTCTTTCTTTCTTTCTTTCTTTCTTTCTTTCCTTCCTTCCTTCCTTTTTCTTTTTCTTTCTTGTTTTCCCTTCCTTCCTTCACTTTTTCTTTCTTACTTTCTTCTTTTTTATTTTCTTTCTCTTTCGCTTTCTCTTTCTCTTCCTTCCCTTTCTTTTTCTTTCTTTCTCTTCCTTCCCTTCCTATTTCTTTCTTTCTTTCTTTCTCTTTCTTCCTTCCCTTTTTCTTTCTTTCTCTTGCTCTTTCTTTCTTGCTTTCTCTTCCTTCCTTCACTTTTTCTTTCTTGCTTTCTTTTTTCATTTTCTTTCTCTTTCTCTTTCTTTCTCTTTCTTTCTTTTTTTCTTTCTTTCTCTTCCTTCCTTCCCTTCCTCTTTCTTTCTTTCTTTTTCTCTTCCTTCCTTCCCTTTTTCTTTCTTTTTTTCTTTCTTTCTCTTCCTTCCCTTCCTCTTTCTCTTTCTTTCTTTCTTTCTTTCTTTCTTTCTCTTCCTTCCCTTTTTCTTTCTTTCTCTTGCTCTTTCTTTCTTGCTTTCTCTTCCTTCCTTCACTTTTTCTTTCTTGCTTTCTTCTTTTTCATTTTCTTTCTTTCTCTTTCTCTCTCTTTCTCTTCCTTCCCTTTCTTTCTTTTTTCTTTCTTTCTCTTCCTTCCTTCCCTTCCTCTTTCTTTCTTTCTTTCTTTCTTTCTCTTTCTTTCTTTTTCTCTTCCTTCCTTCCTTCCTTCCCTTTCTTTTTCTTTTCTCTTTCTCTTTCCCTTCCTTCCTTCCTTCTTTCTTTCTCTTCCTTCCTTCCCTTCCTTCCTTCCTTCCTTCTTTCTTTCTCTTCCTTCCTTCCCTTTCTTTATTTTTCTTTGTCTCTTTCTTTCTTTGTCTCTTTCTTTCTTTCTTTCTTCTCTTCCTTCCTTCTCTTTCTTTATCTTTCTTTCTTTCTTTCTTTCTTTCTTTCTTCTCTTCCTTCCTTCTCTTTCTTTATCTTTCTTTCTTTCTTTCTTTCTTTCTCCCTCCCTCCCTCCCTCCCTCCCTCCCTCCCTCCCTCCCTTTTCTTTCCTTCCTCACCGCAGCGTCTCTTGCATGCACGACAGAGACCCAAAGATCAGCAGGCCGGCAGGAGGTGTGCGCGTGTGTGCGGTGGAGCTGAGCTGGGTGTAGGGCTCATGTGCCTGCAGAGGACTCCCAGGGCCACTTTCAGCAAGTGAGCCATAGGTTCGCCATATACGGGGGTCTCCTGCTTGAGCAGGGGGTTGGACTAGAAGACCTCCAAGGTCCCTTCCAGCTTCCTCCTTCTGTTAACCTGCTTACTGTTAACCTCCTTCCGTTGTAGTTTAATTATTTGAAACATAGTTTTCCCAGCCTTTGTGTGTGTGTATGTCTATGTGTTTGTGTCTGTGTGTTTCTGTGTGTGTGTTTGTCTGTGTTTGTGTGTTGGTGTGTATGTTTGTGTCTGTGTGTGTTTCTGTGGTTTTGTATGTGTGTTTGTGTTTGTGTTTGTGTGTGTGTTTGTGTGTGTGTATGTTTGTGTGTGTTTGTGTGTGTTTGTGTGTGTTTGTGTGGTTTTGTATGTGTGTTTGTGTTTGTGTTTGTGTGTGTGTTTGTGTGTGTTTGTATGTGTTTGTGTGTGTGTTTGTGTATGTGTTTGTATGTGTTTGTGTGTGTGTGTTTGTGTCTTTGTGTATGTTTGTGTGTGTGTTTGTGTGTGTTTGTATGTGTTTGTGTGTGTGTGTTTGTGTATGTGTTTGTGTGTGTTTGTCTTTGTTTATGCTTGTGTGTGTGTTTGTGTGTTTTTGTATGTGTTTGTGTGTGTGTTTGTGTGTGTGTGTGTGTGTTTGTGTGTGTGTATTTGTATGTGTGTGTGTATGTTTGTGTGTGTGTGTTCGTGTGTATGTGTTTGTGTGTGATTGTGTGTGTGAGAGAGAGAGATTATGAATTCTCTGCTTGCTGCCTGTCCTCAGAACGTGGCAGCCAGCACCGGGACGTCCGAATTGGAGCACTTGGAGCAAGTCCTGGAGGCCGTGCCACAGATCCGCTACATCTGCCTGGACGTGGCCAACGGTTACTCTGAGCATTTCGTCCAGTTCTTGAGCGATTTGCGGAAGAAGTTCCCTCATCACACCATCATGGTACGTGTGGATGTCCTTCTTGTTCCACTTCAGGAGGCAAAACAGGGAAGGGTTGTGGCCCATCGGTGGCCAGATTCGGAGAGTGAGAAGGTTGGGGAGGAAGATGGGCCAGTCCTGGAGTCTGACGAGGGCTCTGTGTCGGAGGCAGAGAGGGGGCCAGGGCCGTCCGACAGTTCTCAGCTGCCTTCGGAGTCAGACATCAGTGAGGCAGAAGAACAGCTGGAGCCTGTTCCCAGTGTGCGCATGCACAGAGTTGCCAGACGAAGGGAAGAGCTAAAGAACAGGGGTCGACTTGGGAGGAAGGCCACAGGTGGACGGTGAATGGCCCCTCCCAGAGGAAATAAAAGAGGAGCGAAAGGGGAGTGGAGCTTGCAGGAGTTCGCTTCATTGGTTACTGACTCCGAGACTCCTGGCCAAGTTGTACAGAGATCGGCCTGGCTGGTCTCCAAGCCAGATAAGGTCGGTGACCGTAAATCCTCCCTTGAAAGACTTTGGCTGGATGGGAATGAGCAGAATTCACAGCCAATGAATAAAAGGGGTTTTTGTCGGGACCAGGAGTTAGTTTTATGCTCTTGGGAAGCCGCGCTCAGAACAGGAAGATATTTAAGATTTTTTAAAAAGAATATTTTTAAGATTTCCACATGCCTAAGGCAGGACTAGAATTCACTGTCTCCTGGTGATTGTCCCAAAGTCATCCAGTTGGCTTTCATGTCTAAGGCGGGACTAGAACTCTCTATCTCCTGGTGATTGGCCCAAAGTCATCCAGCTGGCTTTCGTACCTAAGGTGGGACTAGAACTCTCTATCTCCTGATGATTGGCCCAAAGTCATCCAGCTGGCTTTCGTGCCTAAGGTGGGACTAGAACTCTCTGTCCCCTGGTGATTGGCCCAAAGTCATCCAGCTGGCTTTTGTGCCTAAGGTGGGACTAGAACTCTCTGTCCCCTGGTGATTGGCCCAAAGTCATCCAGCTGGCTTTCGTGCCTAAGGTGGGACTAGAACTCTCTATCTCCTGGTGATTGGCCCAAAGTCATCCAGTTGACTTTCCTGCCTAAGGTGGGACTAGAACTCTCTGTCCCCTGGTGATTGGCCCAAAGTCATCCAGCTGGCTTTCATGCCTAAGGCGGGACTAGAACTCTCTGTCTCCTGGTGCAGGGCCCAAATTCACCCAGGTGGCTTTCATTTCGAAGGCTGGAACTCACCATCACCTGGTGATGGGCCCAAAGTTGCCTAGCTGCTTTCATGTGGGTCTCACCCATTTCCCGCCCCTCTCTCTTTTGCCGCACCAGGCCGGGAACGTCGTGACAGGAGAAATGGTGGAGGAGCTCATCCTGTCGGGAGCCGACATCATCAAAGTGGGCATCGGACCAGGTGACGTTGGTTATTCCCCGTAGATTCATCCTTTCCCCTTAAAGCCGGGCTAAACATTTCAATCTAGGTTGCCTTGTAAGGGACCGTTACGATTCTTGCTGGCTTAATCCTGGCTTGTTTCAGGCTCCGTTTGTACCACCCGGAAGAAGACCGGAGTGGGTTACCCTCAACTCAGTGCCGTCATGGAGTGCGCAGACGCGGCCCATGGCCTCGGAGGACACATCATTTCGGTGAGAAATCATGGAGAAATCCATTCTTGGCCACTAGAAGACTTCGTCTCCCAGAATTCCCTAGCCAGCTCCTTTTTTTCACTCTGCCAAAGTCATATTACGCTTACTGCATACCCACCATCTATTAAGAAAGTTACCCTATATGGCTGGCTGAGGAATTCTGGGAGTTGAAGTCCACCATTCTTAAAGTGACCAAGGTTGGAGACCCCTGATTTAAGACCTGTGGACTTCAACTCCCAGAATTCCCCAACCAGTTCCTTTTTTTCACTTTGCTGAAGTCATATTACACTTGCTGCATACCCACCGTCTATTAAGAAAGTTATCCTATATGGCTGGCTGAGGAATCTATCTATCTCGTCTCTCTATCCCTCTATCTATCTACCTACTGGTGTCTATCTCTATCATCTCTCTCTCTCTCTCTCTCTTCCTACCTCTATCTCATATCTCTGTATCTCTCTTATCATCTATCTATCTATCTATCTATCTATCTATCTATCTATCTATCATCTATCTATCTATCTATCTATCTATCTATCTATCTATCTATCTATCTATCTATCTATCTATCTATCTACCATCCATCTATCCATCCATCTATCATCTATCTGTCTGTCTGTCTATCTACCTACCTATATCTCTCTATCTCATCTTTCTCTATCTCTATCCCTCTACCGGTATCTCTCTCTCTCTGTCTCTGTCTCTCTCTCTATTTATCTCTATCATACCTATCTCTCTCTCTCTCTCTCTCTCTCTCTCTCTCTCTCATATCTTTGTATCTCTCTTATCATCTATCTATCTATCTACCATCCATCTATCCATCTATCTATCATCTATCTGTCTGTCTATCTACCTACCTATATCTCTCTATCTCATCTTTCTCTATCTCTCTATCCCTCTACCGGTATCTCTCTCTTTCTCTCTCTCTGTCTCTCTCTATTTATCTATCTATCATACCTATCTCTCTCTCTCTCTCTCTCTCTCTCAAATCTCTGTATCTCTGTATCTCTTATCATCTCTCTATCTATCTACCATCCATCTATCCATCGATCTATCATCTATCTGTCTGTCTATCTACCTACCTATATCTCTCTATCTCATCTTTCTCTATCTCTCTATCCCTCTACCGGTATCTCTCTCTTTCTCTGTCTCTCTGTCTTTATCTATCTATCTATCTATCTATCTATCTATCTATCTATCTATCTATCTATCTATCTATCTATCTATCATACCTATCTCTCTCTCTCTCTCTCTCTCTCTCTCATATCTCTGTATCTCTGTTATCATCTCTCTATCTATCTACCATCCATCTATCCATCAATCTATCATCTTTGTCTGTCTGTCTATCTACCTACCTATATCTCTCTATCTCATCTTTCTCTATCTCTCTATCCCTCTACCGGTATCTCTCTCTCTCTGTCTCTCTCCCTCTGTCTCTCTCTCTCTCTATTTATCTATCTATCATACCTCTCTCTCCCTCTCTCTCTCTCTCTCTCTCATATCTCTGTATCTCTGTTATCATCTATCTATCTACCATCCATCTATCCATCCATCTATCATCTCTGTCTGTCTGTCTATCTACCTACCTACCTATATCTCTCTATCTCATCTTTTTCTATCTCTCTATTCCTCTACCGGTATCTCTCGCTCCCTCTGTCTCTCTCTCTCTGTCTCTCTCTCTATTTATCTATCATACCTATCTCTCTCTCTCTCTCTCTCCCACCCTCCCTCCCTATTATCTATCTATCTATCTATCTATCTATCTATCTATCTATCTATCTATCTATCTATCATCTATCTATCTATCTATCTATCTATCTATCTTCTATCTATCTAGCTCTGTATTAAAGTGGTTTTTTTTTTGCCTTTTGACATAATTTTCTCTTGCCGTACCACAAGCCGGTTGAACGATTCCTGGTCCATCCAACCAAAACAGCCTTAATTGTCAGAATGATCATTTAGCAGCCACAAAAGTTTGAGAAGCTCAGCTTAATCATTACTTCCCTGACCCTCCTCTTGGTCTGGCTCATGTTGAACCCCTCCCCCTTTGCTCTGGCCGTTTGATTTGTCTGCTTTCGCAAGAACGGAACTCGTGTCTCCTTTAGGACGGGCGGGGGGGGGGGATAAAATAAAACAAAACACGAAAAGGACGAGGTTAAATTTCTTACGCTCTCTTTTCTACAGGACGGAGGCTGCCAATGCCCAGGGGATGTGGCCAAAGCTTTCGGTAAACATTCCCGTTTTCCAAATTCTGCCGGTTAGGTTTGCCGAGGTGACGCCGGGACGACGCCGGGAAGTCCTCGACTTAACGACCACAATGCAAGCCGGGATTTCAACAGTTCAGCCAGTTGGGGAAAAAAAAAATCCCCCCAATTTTTATGACTTTCTTTTCATGGTCGTTTAAGCCAGTCGCTGCAAGTTGTTAAGCGAGTCTTGCGGTCGTTAAGCAAATCTGCCTTATCCCTTTTGATCGCTTGTCCAGAAGCCTGTGGAGGGGGCGGGGGGAAGTCACAGGTGTCACACGTGACCCCTGGATGTTAAATCCATGTCAAGTGCCAACCGCCCGAAATTGGGTAGGGAGGTTCCGACGACGGTTGTAAGCGCGAGGACTGGCTTGTAAGCCACTTTCACCCCCGGGTGTGGTGGTAACGTAGGTCCCCAAACTGATGGTTTGAAGTCTGCCTGTCTAGTCCTCGACTTATGACCCCAATTGAGCCCGGAGTTTCTGTCGCTAAGCGAAACATTTTTTAAGGGTAGTTGCAACATTCCTTGCCACAATTGTTTTACATCAGCTGCTGCAGTTGTTTAATTTAGTCACTCTATATAATGACGCTATAATCACACGCTCAAAAGGGACGCAGTGGTGAAGGCGCTGAGCTAGTCGGATCAGAAAGGTCGGCAGTTCGGCGGTTCGAATCCCAAGTGCCGCGTAAACAGAGTGAGCTCCCGTGACTTGTCCCAGCTTCTGCCAACCTAGAATTTTGAAAGCACGTAAAAAATGCAAGTAGAAAAATAGGAACCACCTTTGGTGGGAAGGGAGCAGCGTTCCGTGCGGCTTCGGCCTTGAGTCATGCCGCCCACATGACCACGGAGACGTCTTCGGACAGCGCCGGCTCTTCGGCTTTGAAACGGAGATGAGCACCGCCCCCTAGAGTCGGGAATAAGTAGCACAGATGTACGAGAGGAACACACACATTCTCTCCCTCTCTCTCTCTCTCTCGCCATTAAAATTATTTCCTTGTGGGGGTTTTTCCCCCCCTCCTGATTCCTTAATATGGATTATTGGGGATAGATAGTGGTCCTTGCTTTACGACCACAATTGAGGCCAAAATTTCAGTTGCTAAGCGAGACATTTGTTAAGGGAGGCTTGCCTCCTTTTTACCACCTGCCTTGCCACAGTTGTTAAGCGAATCGTCACCGTGCTTTAGGAGTTAGGTGAATCTGGACACACGCCCCCCTGGATTTTGCTCTTCAGATGGTCACAAAAGGGGAATCACGTGACCTCAGGACACTCTGACCGTCATAAATGTGAGTCAGTTGCCAAGCGGCTGGATTTTGATCACAGGATCATGGGGAATGCCACATCAGTTGTGTGAAAAATGGTCACTTTTTTCAGTGCCCTTGAAGTCTGGTCACTAAATGCACTGTTGTAAGTCAAGGAGTATGTGTATATGTCTGTCTGTCTATCTCTCTATCTCATCACTCTCTATCCCTCTATCTATCTACCCTACTGGTATCCATCTCTATGATCTCTCTTTCTCCCTCCCTCCCTCCCTCCCTCCCTCCCTCCCTCCCTCCCTCCCTCCCTATCTATCTCATATCTCTGTATCTCTCTATCATCTATCTATATCTCACCTCTCTTTCTCTCATCTATCTATCTATCTATCTATCTATCTATCTATCTATCTATCTATCTATCATCTATCTATCTATCATCTATCTATCTATCTATCTATCTATCTATCTATCTATCTATCTATATCTATCTATATCTATATCTCATCTTTCTCTCATCTATTTATATCTATCTATCTATCTATCTATCTATCTATCTATCTATCTATCATCTAATCTCATCTATATATTTATCGATCTATCTCTCATCTCTTACTCTCATCTATCTATTGATCTATTGATCTATATCTCAACTCTCTCTCATATCTATCTATCTATCTATCTATCTATCTATCTATCTATCTATCTATCTATCTATCTATCTATCATCTATCTATCTAATTTCTCATCTATCTAATCTCATCTATATCTATCTATCTATCTATCATCTATCTATCTATCATCTATCTATCATCTCTATCTATCTAGATATCGGTCTCTCTTCTGTTTCACATCTATCTCATCTATTTATCTATCTCATTTATCTCATCTGTCTATATCTATCTACCGGTCTCATTTATCTGTCATCTATCTATTTATCTATCTATCTACCTATCTACCTACCTACCTATCTTTCTATCTATTTATCTATCTATCTAATCTATCTCTCTATCCCTGTCTATCTATCTTTCTATCTATCTATGTGGGGGAGCTGTTGGTTTTGCTCATATAATTCAAATTTCCCCTCGCAGGCGCTGGTGCAGACTTTGTGATGGTGGGGGGCATGTTGGCGGGACACACCGAATCCGGGGGGAACCTGATTGAAAAAGAAGGCAAGCAATACAAGCTTTTTTACGGCATGAGCTCCGAGGTGTCCATGAAGAAATACGCCGGAGGGGTGGCCGAATATCGGTAAGGAAGCTTGAGAACGGTCAGTGGGATCGCTGGGCCGTTAAAATTCCCCCATTCCTCCATGTTGGATTTGCAGCTGGGAAGGATCCCTGCTTCTCACAGAACTCTTTATAGGAGGAGTATAAGGTTTTATATATAAACCCTGTGGAATAAGGTTTCCTACTTAAGCAGGGGGTTGGACTAGAAGACCTTCAGGGTCCCTTCCAACACTTGTTATTCTATATATTTTTCTATAAATATAAGAATAACAAGCATGTACGAGTAAGAGAGAAGGGTCCATTCTCAAGTGACAAAGTGATGGGTTTTCCTTTGGGGTTTGGGAAGATCCCCTCAGGGATCTGATCAAGGGAATAAACTAGATCAGGGGTCTCCAACCTTGGCAACTTTGGACTACAACTCCTAGAATGCCTGCCACCAGTTTCCTGCTATCACCGAGGGAGGGACACTTCAAGGAAAGTCCTCCAATGGCAGACCTCCAAGGTCCTTTCCAGCCCTATGTCTCTATGGTGCTGGCTGGGAATTCTGGGAGCTGAAGTCCACAAGTCTTAAAAGTTGCCAAGGTTACTAGACCCCTTTAAGACTTGTGGACTTCAATTCCCAGAATTCCCCAGCCAGCACCATGGAGACATAGTGCTGGAAGGGACCTTGGAGGTCTGCCAATGGAGGACTTTCCTGAAGCGCCCCTCCCTCCGTGTTAGCAGGAAATGCTCCATGGAAAGGTTGTTATCAGTGGTGGGTTTCAACATTTTTTTAGAACCCATTCTGTAGGAGTGGCCTATTTTGTGGGTGTGGCTTGGAGGTCATGTGACCAGGTGGGAGTGGCCAACTTGTAAAATGTGGTTAAGCTCATTTAACAACGCTCTTGCTTAGCAACCAAAATTTTGGGCTCAATTGTGATCATAAGTTCTCTTTTTCTTCCTTCCTTCTATCTCTTTCTTTCTTTCCTTCCTTTCTTTTTCTCCCTTTCTTTCTTTCCTTCCTTTCTCTTCTTTCTTGTCTCTCTCCCCCCACTTTCTTTCTTTCTGTCTTTCTCTCTCTTCCTTCCTTTCATTCTCTTACACTCTTTCTTTCTCTCCCTCTCTCTCTCCCTCTTCCTTCCTTTTATTCTTACTCTTTCTTTCTTTCTCTTCGTCTTTTTCTCTCCCTCTTCCTTCCCTTCATTCTTACTTTCTTTCTTTTTCTCTCTCCCTCTTCCTTCCTTTTATTCTTACTCTTTCTTTGTCTTTTTCTTTCTCTCTCTCTCTTCCTTCCTTTCATTCTCTTTTACTCTTTCTTTCTCTTTGTCTCTTTTTCTCTCTCCCCCTCCCTCTTCCTTCCTTTCATTCTCTTACTTTCTTTTTCTCTTTTTCTCTCCCTTCCTTTCATTCTCTCTTACTCTTTCTTTCTCTTTGTCTTTTTCTCTCTCCCCCTCCCTCTTCCTTCCTTTCATTCTCTTACTCTTTCTTTTTCTCTCTTTCTCTCTCTTCCTTCCTTTCATTCTCTCTTACTCTTTCTCTCTCTCTCTCCCTCCCCCCCCCCCCCTTGCAGGGCATCGGAAGGCAAGGTGGTGGAAGTGCCCTTCAAGGGGGACGTGGAGCACACCCTGAGGGACATCCTGGGGGGCATCCGCTCCACCTGTACCTACGTGGGGGCCGCCAAGCTGAAGGAGCTCAGCCGCAGGACCACGTTCATCCGCGTCACCCAGCAAGTCAACCCCATCTTTGGCGGGGAGGATCAACCTTAGGATTCAACCCTCCTCTCCCCCCCCCCCCCGCTCCCTTCCCCACCAGGTAGCCTCACCTGTGCCCAACCCCGCCCCTCCTCCAATAACCCAGATGCCAATCAAAGCAGGGTGGCTTGATTGGTTCTTCGGTGGTAGAGAAGCCCTCCATCTCCTTTAGATCGTCGGCTTATTCCAAGCGCAGCAACTTTCTCGCACTTTTCCATTCCGCGGATGGCGGAATTCCTGCCAATAGCGCTGATGCCGTTCCCTAGTCGGGTCGTGAAACGTCGGCAAGGAAAGCACCAAGCTCAGAGGGCACCAAGGATCCCACGATCCTCCTCCCACACTCCCTTCTAGCACTGATGATGTTCCCTAGTTGGGTTGTAAAACGTCGGCAAGAA